>NC_081558.1:92968726-93087673 GCF_022355385.1 Mustela nigripes
CAGAATTGCTGTTCTTCTTCTCTTCGATCTGCCGATGGATTTTCAGGTGTTTGCAATCTTTAGATAAGCTATCTAGTTGATCTCCGGCTAGCTGAAGCAGTCTCAGCTTGCTACTTCTCCACCATCTTGACTCCTCCTCGCTATTAGTTTTCTTAATAGTAGTTTTTGAAATACCTAATTTGTTTCTTATTTCCCCAGTTGTAACGTCTTTTATTACTAAAATAGAGTAGGTGCTCAATAAATTCTGAGTAAAAACATGAATGAAGTGAAACAATGCCAAAACTATTAGTTCTTCTTGTCATTACAGAGTAATAGGAGCAGCTTACTAAATGTCAGATACTAGTCCATGCTCTCTTCATGAGATAGCTATCATGATCTTCCTCCCTTTGCATGTACATAAAATGAGGCCAGGTAAATTAAGGATTTGTCCAAATTACACAACTAATAAAAGGCAAGTAAGGGATATGATCTGGACAGTTTGACACAGAATCCATTTTTTAGAACCACTTTATTTTATGGTTTTAGCAACTGAGAGCCAAAGAAAAGATGCCAATTTACTGAAGTAAAATGATTTTCAGTCTATGGCTGGAGAACAAAACAATTTCATATACCGTATCTTTCCTCAGACTAAGAAAGTCCAGAGGTTCTGACTTGGTTAGAAATATTTATCAACAATGAATTATATATCAATATAAAGTCAACCATATGTAAACATGATAATGTTAAACAATAATGTATAAAGAAATATTTACTCCCTTAAGAGTCTGAGAGTGACCTATAATTAACTATGATGAAAACTGGCTTACTGGCATACTGAGGCTACCTTACTGTCACATGATAACCTTAACCACATTTTCTAATTTTCTCAGAATCCGCTTTAGAAAGAATTAAAGTCAATTACCACGCTATTAATACAATTTTTGTATTCTTAATCCCCCTTTGTTCAAATTAGTATTTCCACCTTAATAGTGAGTGACAGTCAATATTAATTTATAACATAGAAAATTATATAGGTGAGAAAACAGCAAAAAATAAAAAAGTTAAATCAACATTACTTATCTTGCAAATTGCCATCTAACAGAAATTTAAAATTAACACTGTAAAGTACTGGCATACATTTTTAAATCAAATGTCTAAAAAAATTTAACTATAGGGGTGCCTTGGTGGCTCAGTGGGTTAAGACTCTCCCTTTGGCTCAGGTCATGATCTCAGGGTTCTGGGATGGAGCCCTGCATGGAGCTCTCTGCTCAGCGGGAAGCCTACTTCCCTTTTCTCTCTCTGCATATTTGTGATCTCTTTCTCTTTGTCAAATAAATAAGTAAAATCTTAAAAAAAATTCATTAAAAAATAATTTACAGATTTTAAAAATAGACTCTTTGAGAGTAGAATGGTCTTCATAATACAAAACAACAAAATGGTAGAACAAAGGGAATCCTATCTAATTTTGACCCTGGGGAAAAACAGAGACTATTTCCTCATGAAAATTTCATCAAAATGGGGAGTAAAATATGCTCAGTCTCAGATTCTAAATACACCAAAAATAATGACAAAATGTTACTTATTTAACTATATGCACAATATGTCCAACTGAGATAACTATTTGGAACAGAAATATGGGTTTTTAATTCTAAAGATTAATAGTTAATGAAAATTGTACTACAATGTGAAACACAAGGTCAAACAAATGGGAGAGTATGTTTTAAAATTCCAAATAAGGGAACAGAAAAAATAAAATAAGGAAAATATAAAATGTAACAGCTAACAGTCTGTTTCAGTTTAATGAAAAAAGAATTCCCAAAAAAAGGGAAACACAATTTACCTCCAGTGGAAAATGATACTACTATGAACTGTAGAATAAACAGACCTAAAAAACTACTGAATAATGAATTTTTAATAAAAATATGGTAAAAGTACACAATTAAATGCAATGCATAAACACTGACAAATAAGAAAATGAGTTATTTGGAAAACCAATTAAAAGTACTACTGATAAGACCACTCTGATGACTTATGAAGCTCTGGAACTCATCACATCTGTACCCTACAGAACAACTAACCTGATTGTCTCTCTTCTCAGCTAAGATATAAGCAATGTGAAGGAGCATTTTATTCCAAAGCCGATAATCATATCTGGCAATAACTGCCTTGTAACTGTCCATGCACATAGTCTTTGAAGCAGAGGATTAAATGTTCCTGCCCATTTTATCTAGTCCCCAAGACTCGTCCTGCAAAGTGAATAAAAATGATTATCTTTTAATCTACCCCTTGCATACATACCATTAAAAAAAAAAAAAAACAGAGAGGAGGGCAAAGACGAGGGAAAAAAAAAAAACCTTGAAAATATGGATAGTTATTATCTAGTCTGGACTTAAGTACTCAGCAAAATCTCTGTGTTTAGTTGAAGGACAGGTGACTAAGTCCCACATTTGATGAAACTGAGCCTTGGAAGATATGATCATGAATACAGACACATAGCAATTATAGTAATATTTTGAAGTAAATTTTAAAATGACCTGAAAAGTAAGTTACCATTTCTAAAAAATCAGAATAAACACAATGTTGATTTCTTTCCATTTTTCTTGGTATCTAATTTTTTTGAATAACTTCAGATTCATATAGGCTAGATGTTGATATACAAAGAGTATAAGGGAAAACAAAATAACATTTATCAAGCAGTTTAAAAGCTATCATGATCACAGGTAAACTGTGGGAAAAGAAAAGCAGAAAGGCACCAGAAGGAGCAGGAGAAAAGCTCAAAAGGAACAGGAGAAAAGCTATAATTAAAATATATTTAAGTAAATGTAAAACTAGCAAATATAGATTGCCAGAAGGATAAATACAGAGAAAACAATACAACAATAAAAGCCACTGAAAATGGGCCAATGGTTAGGAGGTAAAATGAAGTCAGTAAAATACACTGTGAGGTCAGTAAAATACAGTAATACTTCATTTACATGGCAGTGGGGACAAACACAAATGTTTTAAAGTGCATTTTTTAGGCAACTGAGACATTTTAAAAGTAAAACTATTCTGCTTATTTCTACATCATTCTTTCCCTTGTGTTCTTACACACAGTATGTGGCATATGTTTAATTTTTTACATAGAATGCACACAGATTTCTGGATTAAAGAGAAGTACTCTGAAAAATAAAGTATCCTGTCCTAACAGAGAAGCCCTATTTTTTCTTTCTTGACATTGTAAGCAAAATTTTTTGTCTTCTTTTTGGTATGAGTTGTTATTTAATAATTCTAAAAGCAGGAGCATTTCTAAAAGCATTCCATAATGCTTTTAAATTCTAAAAGCATTTCATATTTGCCTTTCATTCATTTGTTGTTTCCTTTTCTCTTCTAGTCTTATGAAACAAAAATTAACTTCTTATGAGAGCAAGTTTGGCTATTCAAAAGCAATTTCTATCTCACATTTAAGTTCTGTTTATTTCAAACTGCTGCATTTACAGCATCTAACAACCAGCTAAATGGGCATTACTGTACATGGAGGAAAATGAGATGAACACTAAATGGAATATATAAAGAGAAAGAAAAAAACAAACTAAAATTAAGATACTAAAAGTCATGAAATTAGAAAGAAAAAAGTATAATAAGCAGATAATTTAAAAAGAATAAATAGTGTATTTGTACTACCTTTTAAAAGATCTCTTCTTCTTCCCAATAATGAGGAAGAAGATATCTCAAAACACAGAATTTAAACTGTTTGGTGTTTGTTCTGTACAGAAATTTTTTTCAGCAATAAACTATTTTTATTTTACCTTTTTTAAAAAAGATAAAATTGGGCCATCTTCCTCTTTTCCTAATAATAAGGAAAATGTTACTCTTGAAAAACTGTGTTTCATGTTTGTTTCATATACACATGTAACTAAGAGAATAATGGACACAAATATAAATCAACTACATTAAATGGGGGCGGGGATAAAAAAAAGGTGTGGGAAAAAAAACATGGGTGACTCTAGATAATATTATCATTTTGGCTTCAGGCAATAGATTAAGCCAGAAAATGACAAGATTTTAAACCATGCATTTCCAAAGTATATTCCCCAAAGTATCAGCATCAGCATAACCAAAATCTGTGAAACTCTGGGGGTAAGACCATGCAAGCTGTTTCAATAAGCCCTGTAGATGACTCTGATGCATGCAAAAGTTTGAGAACCAATGATTTAAATATATTCAATAAATGATAAATTTAATTTAAATGAAGATGAAATGCAATTAATGAAATTAAATCTGATGTTCATCAATATAATGTGTAAGATGAATACAAAGTTACTGCTACGAAAAAGGATATAATCTGGGATTATTTACACACATGAGTTTAGGCTCTACATCATAGATGAAAAAAAAAAAGCCAGTCATTTTAGGTAAGCATAGTTAAAATAATTGAGGGAAAACAGAACAATTGCTAAATTGCTAAATTCCCTTGTTATGGAGAAACAAGAAAAAATAAATACATTTGGTTGAGAAGTTCTCTAGATAAGAGTGAAAACTAAGCCATCAATTCTTCAGATCAGCTAGCCTAAAAAAATTTTCAATTTCCATTGAATCAAGGCAATCAAATGCCAGTTACTAAATAGACATACATCTTACCTAAACAGATAACAGAAGCCATTCAGATGAATTTGGGGGAGGGAAAGGATGGTATTTTTTCAGGAGCACAGTAATTAAATACTTAATCTAAATACACTTAAACAGCAATAGAACATATTTAACAAAACTAAATGAAAAGGAATAAAATGTTGGTTACTTACCAGCAAGGGTACTTGTATGCCTAAAAGCTCTGACCTGGGAGTCCGACAAACCAGTCAAAAGGGAGATTACTGTGTCCATCATATACTCATCATAAATTATGCTATACTGACACTGTCGAATCAGGACTCCAATAAATTCACAAAAGTTTGAACGAAATTTTTTCCACTGAGGTCCAGGCATGGTAAGGGGATAATCACCACTGTCCTAAAAGGAATAAAAAGAACATGTAAAATTTGACATATAATAGCAATTTGATCCAAGTGTTCTTTCTTACCTATAAAGGAACATTTTCTTCTCAGAAGTAGATGTGGACAAATATTGAAGGTGACTTACACTGATACACTGATAGCTTTATATTTATTGTTTGTATCTTTTGATCTTTCACAACTAAATAATTCATGACATGTTCAAATCTGTTATTTAGAACAACTATTTAATTCATTATTCTGAACCAACATTAAAAAAAACAACCACTTCTGATGTTGTTAAATTTGGGTCTTAGTTGAGATAATTTAAAGTAAAAACAAAAAATGAGAGAAAGTTTAGACTGGAAATGATATTTGTGACTGAATTCAGATCAAACTAATCAGGATTTCGGTATCACATAGCATCTCCCAATTCTTTAAAATAGAATTTTTAAGAAATGAGAATTTCAAAAATACTTTATTTAAGAAGTCCAAAACTAGGGGCGCCTGGGTGGCTCAGTGGGTTAAGCCGCTGCCTTCGGCTCAGGTCATGATCCCAGGGTCCTGGGATTGAGCCCCATATGGGGCTCTCTGCTCAGCAGGGAGCCTGCTTCCTCCTCTCTCTCTGCCTGCCTCTCTGCCTGCTTGTCTTCTCTCTCTGTCAAATAAATAAATAAATAAATCTTAAAAAAAAAAAAAAAGAAGTCCAAAACTAATTATTTGCACCTGAAACTGCAACCCTGTTTCTTCCAATTTTACTATAAATGTTCTATTAACTCTGTTTTATAGAGCAGATTTATTAACTTTTCAAAGAAAAGAAATCTAATATGGGCTCTTGGTATTACCAGCTTGCATCATCTTGTTTAAAAACATAAACTAGATGGGGTAATGGATGATGGGCAATAAGGAGGGCAGATGATATAATGAGCATTGGATGTTATATGCAGCAAGCCAAACACTAAATTCTACCCTGAAATTAGTAACACACTGTATGTTAGCTATTTGAAATAAGACAAAACAAACCAAAAAACAACATGAAAATCACATTGAACCCAATTAGTTAGAAGTTTCCTACTCTAGCCTAAAACATTTTGGTGGAGAAATATAAATTCACAAATTGGAGAGTGAGAAATTCTGTGAACGCAGTATCTGAATATTCTCAATTTATGGCTGTTTGTTTCTTCTAGATCAAACTGCTGCTAAAAAATTGGTTATGAGGGAAGGCTTGGGCTGTGCTGGTATCTTAGAAAAGAGAATTAGTATAATACTTGGAATAGCAGAAAAGAGAACAGAATGAAGAGATAGGTAAGAGCTCTTAGCACTAGGTCAAATACCACAAAAAGTAGTTAAAATTTTGGTGCTGTATGAGTGTTAGGGGGTTACTAAGCCTCAAAAAGATCAAAAAGGAACTGAAGGGGCTGGCTGAATCTTCCTAGTCCTTGAGATTAGGAGTGTCAGGGCTAGATGGGAGAGGGTAAAAGGAAAGTGAGAGCTTCTTCTCAAAGGTGTCTCAAGAGGCTGCTGTTGTTTCTATATCATAAAAGCTCATTAGGGTAGAGCTTCTCATGCTTTGTACCAACTGTGAGATTCAGCCATGTAGTACTCCTTCACAACATGAAAGAATGTAATTTATCTAAATAACCCACCTAAATAACCCAACAGCTAAAGAAAAGGCAGAAAAATAAGCACTTAGAAGTAAATAAAAGAAAACTAAGTATACTTCAAAAGATTCAAATGTAGCACAAAACCAATCCAAATTTTAAAAAATTCAAAGGAACTACAATATTTTATTTATCGATTTATTTTCTGAGGTATAATTCACATATAACATTTTATTAGTTTCAGGTATACAATATAATGATTTAGTGTATATACTGTGAAATGATCACCACAATAAATCTAATTAACATCTCTCACCATACAGTTACAGAAATTTTTTCTTGTGATTAAAACTTTAAAGAGCTATTCTCTCAGCAATTTTTAAATATGCAAAACAGCATGATGAACTATAGTCATCATGCTGTACTTTATATCCCTATGACTTACATATTTTATAACTGGAAGTTTGTACCTTTTGACCCATTTGCCTGCCCCCAAACCTCCTACACTGGCAATCACTAATCCTTTATGTGAGTTCCATGGAGTTTATTTGTTTGTTTGTTTTGGATTCCCCATATAAGTGAGAGCATATGGTATTTGTCCTTTTAAGTCTTATTTCACTGAGGATAATAACATCAAGGTCCATCCATGTTGTCATAATGAAGATCTCCTTTCTTTTTCAATGGCTGAATAATATTGTGTGTATCGTGTGTGTGCAATTATACTTTTATAAATTTTTTATTGTATCATATATATATATGCTACATTTTCTTTATCCACTAATCCACTGACAGGGTTCTGGTTCTGGGATTGTAAAGTCCATAAATTCTTTTTTTTTTTTTAAGATTTTATTTATTTATTTATTTATTTATTTATTTCTCAGAAAGAGAGAGAGAGAGAGAGACAGAGACAGAGAAACAGAAAGAGACAGAGAAAGAGAGAGCACACAAGCAGGTAGAGGCTGAGAGAAGCAGGCCCCCTGCTGAGCAAGGAGCCTGATGCAGGACTTAATCCCAGGACCCTGGGATCATGACCCGAGCCAAAGGCAGTAGCTTAACTGACTGAACCACCAGGCGTCCCAAGTCCATGAATTCTTAACTCTATAATGGTTTACTACAGGAACTCTGGAGGACAGTAGAGTCTAGTGAATGTTCTTCCAAGGAAGAACTTTACGGTTCTGTTCCCAAATGCATTGACAAGCAACTAATAGAAAAGTTTATTTTAGAAGTTTTGGGGACACTGATGGAAGAATAAAAAGTAAAGGATACTAAGGTTCAGAGATAAGAGCCATCAACAAAAACTACAAAATTTAGAGCTTCTAAAATGAGAACAATCTTATTAACAGGTCCAGGTCCACTGCAAGGTAGAGCTCGTGCAGGTGACAGAGGTGGAAAGCTAACTGCATAATTCCTAAACATTTGATATTTGGGAACCCTATCTGGTCACGAACTACAGGTATCAAAAGAGATAAAATACTCCTTAAGAGTAAATCCAAGAGAATTGTTTAACTCAACTGATGGACAATGTCTCTCTCACACACACACACACACACACACACACACAATCACCTATTTTTGATAAAACACTGGCTTTTGGTTACCTAATTTCAACAGATATACCCAAGGATATATACTACTATTGCTATAATACTATTTTTTTTTAATTTTTTATTTTTTATAAACATATATTTTTATCCCCAGGGGTACAGGTCTGTGAATCACCAGGTTTACACACTTCACAGCACTCACCAAATCACATACCCTCCCCAATGTCCATAATCCCACCCCCTTCTCCCAAACCCCCTCCCCCCGGCAACCCTCAGTTTGTTTTGTGAGATTAAGAGTCACAAAGGGGCACATGCACCCGAATGTTTATAGCAGCAATGTCCACAATAGCCAAGCTATAATACTATTAACAGAGATCTGTAAATACTTATTTAGAGAAAGTATCCACCCACTCAACCATTCATGTATTCATGTATTTACTGGGCAATAAATATGATCCAGGCACTAGTTCTAGCATACAAAGATGAGCACACCAAGAATCTGCTTCTAAAAACTCCTACTTTATTTTTTTCAGACTGAAATTTAATTGATACATAATACTGTATAATTTATCTAATACACCTATATATTGCAAAATGATTAACACCAGAGCATTAGCTTAACACATCCCAGCACAATATATTACCCATTTCTTATTTTTTGGTGAAAACACTAAAGATCTACTCTCTTAACAACTTTCATGTATATAACACAGTACTATTAACTATAAACACCATTCTGTACACTAGATCCTTAGGACTTATTCATCTTATAATTGGAAGTTTATACTTTTTAGACAATTTCTTCCCATTTCCACAATCCTCCAAAGAACTTCTAGTTAAAAAGAAGGACGTATAAAAAATAAACAAGTGAATGATAGGAGCGTTAGGAGGGTAGACAGTACTACTTAGGAAGGAATGCCAGTTTTCTGCAGAGGCAACTGGGCAGGAGAAATTGGGTCAACATCACTCTAAGCAATAAGATTAGCAAATTCCTATAAAACACAGATGGAAAGAGAGTATAGAACTGCTTTAAGTTTGGCAACCTAAACCAGATTTTGCGGTGGAAACCAAGAGAAAAGATGGGGCCAGATTATAGGGAACCTTCTTTTCATATAAACTCTTCATTAAAATAAAGGCAAGCTTTATTTTGGAGGCAATGGGTAGCCACTGAAAATTCTTGAGCAAGTAAGGATCATAAACAGATGAGAGGTTTAGAAAATATTTCTGGGGTGCTTCGGTGGCTCAGTGGGTTAAGCCTCTGCCTCCAGCTCAGGTCATGGTCTCAGGGCCCTGGGATGGAGGCCCATATCAGGCTCTCTGCTCAGCGGAGCCTGATTCCTCCTCTCTCTCTGCCTACCTCTCTGCCGACTTGTGATCTCTTTATGTCAAATAAATAAATAAAATCTTTAAAAGAAAGACTACTTATCACTGCAACAGATCCAAAAATGAAGGGGGAATGCAGAGAGCACGTAACTAAGATAGTAATGATGACGACGGACAAAAGAGGAGATATGAGGTATACTCAAATATTGAAAAAATAAAATCTACTGACCTGACTCCTGGAGAAAAATGACTTGCTTCTGGTTTGATTTACTGGTGGATTTACTCACAACAAAAAACAAAACAAATAATTGTTTGCCCATTATTCTCTTGAGGCCTAAAACTTTTGTTTAGGGATGCTTAATTACTATGTCCCATAAGAGAAAACACCCTTTAACTCATAAATGATTGGTATAGAATACCCTATTTCCAGACTTCAGGCCACACTGGCTTCTACATTCAAAATAAATTCAAATTTTCAGAAACAGATCATCAATAGATATTTAAACCACTGAATGGCAAGTTGAGTGGCATAAGCAGAATGTTAACAAAGTACCAAATTATTTGATACGTGCAAAGGGAAAACTACTTTTACAAAAAGGTTCAATGGCATCACATTGTAAGTGATCTATTGTAGCATCACTAATAAATGGACAACCTGCCATTATGTACTATCTATTGTGATACAATATGAAGTACACAGCATCACTTATGAAATTTCCTTGCAAAACATATGTAAATGTAATAGAATGAAGCCTTTAGACCTAACTTTCAGTTACCAAACACAGGAGATTTAGGAACAAGCTAAATGATAACCATGGGGAAGAAAGAGAAACAAAAATGTGGGATACTTTAAAAGACAACTAGATTGTTGTCAACTAAAAGTTAATGTCATGCAAAGAAAAGAATGTGGAGGAAGTGTTTTATATTTTGAAAAACTACTGACAACAGAACAATCAAAGGCCAATATTTAAACCAGTGTGCTTTTTGTTGTCAAATACCCTAGGTGTATTTCTATCTAAGGGTCATTTGTGCAGTTTAAATTTTCTCTTCTTCTAGATATACACATGACTGCTGCATCACCTCTTTCAAGTGTTTACGTAAGCTCACATTTTTTTAAAAATTTGATTTACTTATTTTCAGAAAAACAGTATTCATTATTTTTTCACCACACCCAGTGCTCCATGCAATCCGTGCCCTCTATAATACCAACCACCTGGTATCCCAACCTCCCACCCCCCCCCCACTTCAAACCCCTCAGATTGTTTTTCAGAGTCCATAGTCTCTCATGATTCACCTCCCCTTCCAATTTACCCCAACTCCCTTCTCCTAACACCCCGTCCTCCATGATATTTGTTATGCTCCACAAATAAGTGAAACCATATGATAATTGACTCCCTCTGCTTGACTTATTTCACTCAGCATAATCTCTTCCAGTCCCGTCCAAGTTGCAACAAAAGTTGGGTATTCATCCTTTCTAATGGAGGCATAATACTCCATAGTGTACATGGACCACATCTTCCTTATCCATTCGTCCGCTGAAGGGCATCTTGGTTCTTTCCATAGTTTGGCGACCGTGGCCATTGCTGCTATAAGCATTGGGGTACAGATGGCCCTTCTTTTCACGACATCTGTATCTTTGGGGTAAATATCCAGGAGTGCAATGGCAGGGTCATAGGGAAATTCTATTTTTAATTTCTTGAGGAATCTCCACACTGTTCTCCAAAGAGGCTGCATCAACTTGCATTCCCACCAACAGTCTAAGAGGAGGAGGTTCCCGTTTCTCCACATCCTCTCCAAAACATGTTGTTTCCTCTTTTGTTAATTTTGGCCATTCTAACTGGTGTAAGGTGATATGTCAATGTGGTTTTAATTTGAATCTTCCTGAGGGCTAGTGATGATGAACATTTTTTCATGTGTCTGATAGCCATTTGTATGTCTTGATTGGAGAAGTGTCTATTCATATCTTCTACCTACTTTTTGATATGTTTGCCTGTTTCGGGAATGTTGAGTTTGAGGAGTTCATTATAGATCCTGGATATCAACCTTTTGTCTGTACTGTCATTTGCAAATATCTTCTCCCATTCCGTGGGTTGCTTCTTTGTTTTTTTGACTGTTTCCTTTGCTCTGCAGAAACTTTTGATTTTGATGAAGTCGCAAAAGATCATTTTTGCTTTTGTTTCCTTTGCCTTTGGAGACATATCTTGAAAGAAGTTGCTGTGGCTGATATCGAAGAGATTACTGCCTATGTTCTCCTCAAGGAGTATGATGGATTCCTATCTCACGTTGAGGTCTTTTATCCATTTTGAGTTTATCTTTGTGTATGGTGTAAGAGAAATCTTTGTGTACGGTGTAAGAGAATGGTCGAGTTTCATTCTTCTACATATAGCTGTCCAGTTTTCCCAGTACCATTTATTAAAGAGACTGTCTTTTTTCCACTGTATATTTTTTCCTGTTTTGCCGAAGATTAATTGACCATAGAGTTGAGGGTCCATGTCTGGGCTCTCTACTCTGTTCCCCTGGTCTATGTGTCTGTTTTTATGCCAGTACCATGCTGTCTTGGTGATCACAGCTTTGTAGTAAAGCTTGAAATCAGGTAACGTGATGCCCCCAGTTTTATTTTTGTTTTTCAACATTTCCTTAGCGATTCGGGGTCTCTTCTGATTCCATACAAATTTTTGGATTATTTATTCCAGCTCTTTGAAGAATACCGGTGGAATTTTGATCAGAATGGCATTAAAAGTATAGATTGCTCTAGGCAGTATAGACATTTTAACAATGTTTATTCTTCCGATCCAAGAGCATGGAATGGTCTTCCATCTTTTTGTGTCTTCTTCAATTTCTTTCATGAGTGTTCTGTAGTTCCTTAAGTACAGATCCTTTACCTCGTTTGTTAGGTTTATTCCTAGGTATCTTATTGTTCTTGGTACTATAGTAAATGGAATCGATTCTCTAATTTCCCTTTCTATATTTTCATTGTTAGTGTATAAGAAAGCCACTGATTTCTGTACATTGACTTTGTATCCTGCCACGTTACTGAATTGCTGTATGAGTTTTAGTAGTCTGGGGGTGGAGTCTTTGGGGTTTTCCATATAAAGAATCATGTCATCTGCGAAGAGAGAGAGTTTGACTTCTTCATTACCAATTTGGATACCTTTTATTTCCCTTTGTTGTCTGATTGCTGTTGCTAGGACTTCTAATACTATGTTGAACAAGACTGGTGAAAGTGGGCATCCTTGTCTTGTTCCTGATCTCAACGGGAAGGCTGCAAGCTTTTTCCCATTGAGGATGATATTTGCTGTGGGTCTTTCATAGATAGATTTGATGAGGTTCAGGAATGTTCCCTCTATCCCTATACTTTGAAGTGTGTTAATCAGGAACGGATGCTGGATTTTTTTTTTTAAAGATTTTATTTATTTATTTGACAGAGAGAGATCACAAGTAGGCAGAGAGGAAGGCAGAGAGAGAGAGAGGAGGAAGCAGACTCCCTGCTGAGCAGAGAGCCCGATGCGGGACTCGATCCCAGGACCCTGAGATCATGACCTGAGCCGAAGGCAGCGGCTTAACCCACTGAGCCACCCAGGCGCCCTGGATGCTGGATTTTGTCAAATGCTTTTTCTGCATCAATTGAGAGGACCATGTGGTTCTTCTCTCTTCTCTTATTAATTTGTTATATCACATTGATTGATTTGTGAATGTTGAACCATCCTTGTAGCCCAGGGATGAATCCCACCTGGTCATGGTGGATAATCTTTTTAATGTGCTGTTGGATCCTGCTGGCTAGGATCTTGTTGAGAATCTTAGCATCCATATTCATTGGTGATATTGGTCTGAAATTCTCCTTTTTGGCAGGGTCTTTGCCTGGTTTGGGGATCAGGGTAATGCTGGCTTCATAAAGAGAGTCAGGAAGTTTTCCTTCTACTTTAATTTTTTGAAACAGCTTCAGGAGAATAGGTGTTATTTCTTCTTTGAATGTTTGGTAGAATTCCCCAGGGAATCCATCAGGTCCTGGGCTCTTGTTTTTTGGGAGGTTTTTGATCACTGCTTCAATCTCGTTACTAGATTCAGTCTATTCAGGTTGTCGATTTCTTCCTGGTTCAATTTTGGGGGTTTATAGTTTTCCAGGAATGCATCCATTTCATCTAGGTCGCTAAGCTTATTGGCATATAACTGTTGATAATAACTTCTGATGATTGTTTCTACTTCCTTGATGTTAGTTGTGATCTCTCCCTTTTCATTCATAATTTTATGAATTTGGGCTTTCTCTTTTCTTTTGGATTAGTGTGGCTAATGGTTTAAGCTCACATTCTTAGAGAGGTTTTCTTGACCAATTTAAAAACATCCTTCCACTGCCAATCTCTTCCCCCCTTCTCTGCTTTATTTTTCTTTATTCATTATTATCATTTATTTAATTTATTGTCATTTACCATACTATAATATTTTGCCTATGTATTTTATTCATTGGCTTTCTCTCCCAGCTAAAATGTAAATCCCATGGGGGAAAGGGATTTTTGGTTGGTTTATTCAGTGCTTTGTCCTCAATGTTTGGAATGTTTAACAGACCCTCAACTATTTCTTCATCAAATGAATGAATCACCACAAAAATGATACTGTCAATATGGGTCAGAAATAATGGGAAGGATATCTAAATGATCCCTATAGTTTTCTCCTTAATCGATCATAAATTTTGACAATATTTGTTTCCTTAGCCACAAATAGAAATGAGAATATGTGAGGTCAAAGCAGCAACAGGACTGCAACCAGTCCTTTTAAATATGTTCTCCTCTAAATTGGCACCAATAATTTTTGGAGTACCATAAAATATCTGGTCCCTACTCATCCAAGAATCTTCACAAACATTTCATTAAGAGTGGTAAATAATTTATCAATAAAAGAAAGAAAAGTTCACAAAATTGAAGATAACTGATTACCTCTCAGGAGAAGGATTAGAATGCGAGAGTGGAGGAACACACAAGTATTTCAGTTCTTAAGTTGGGGAGTTACATACATATCTATATATATTACATATATGCTTTGTTCACAAATGGCACATGATTTTTTTAATGAGTATATTAAAAAGTATATTAAAAAGTATCTGAAACCACCAAATTTACATCCTTGAGAATACCAAATTCTTGCAATCACTAAAAGAAATTCCAAATTCTGAAATATCATTATCTAAAAATATTATAGTCAGTACTTAAGATGTAAAATCAAGTCTATGCATTTCTTTTTCCTTTTTTGTTTTTAAAGATTTTATTTATTTATTTGTCAGAGACAGAGGGAGAGAGAGCGAATGAGCACAGGCAGACAGAGAGGCAGGCAGAGGCAGAGGGAGAAGCAGGCTCCCTGCCGAGCAAGGAGCCCGATGTGGGACTTGATCCCAGGACCCTGGGATCATGACCTGAGCCCAAGGCAGCTGCTTAACCAACTGAGCCACCCAGGCGTCCCAAGTCTATGCATTTCTATATCACAGTGACTGAAGAGTTTTTCATTTCTATTTTCCCTCAAAAAGTCAGAATGTGTAAGAACCATGTGTCAGGGGAACAAAGAAAACAATATTCCTTACTCTTGGAAAGATCCACTGAAAGATCCATTTTTAAAAACCAAATTCTGGAGTGGGCTAAATAAAATTTATTATTAAATATATTGTTTGAACTTTTGTTTTTAAGTTAAAATAGCCATAAAGATTAATTACATCATAGATTATTTTGGCTGGCTGTCATAAGTCAATTAAAGAGAAAATGCTGTTTTTTATCAGACCTCTGCTAATTAAGTCTAAGGTAACTCTTTCAACTCTGACAAACCTCAGCCTTAAAGTATCAGGAAATTCAACTGGCATATATACATCAATTAAAGAAGTAATATAAAAATACATTTGGAAAGAAAAATTCCACAAGTCAATACTATAAAAATTGTGTCATATTTTTCATCCCCTATCTTATCTCTGTATCTCCAGCATCCATCTAGGACACTGTCTGGTATGCTGAGGAGAACAAAAATGGTTTGGGGATGGCTTATTTGTATTAAATCAATTATCTAGCTTAATTTCTCTAGCTTTGTACCTTTATGTTTTCTCCTATACATCCTAAACTCCATCTTCCCTATAAACTCCTTCCTGTTTTTTCTGGTGAACTTCTATTCATTTTTAAAAACTAGTTTTAGGGCTAGGTAATTTATGAAGCTCTCACATCTCAAATAATTAACCTCACCCTTTGGGTTCTCATAGGGTCTTGTATTTCCTAACTATTGAACTTCTCAAGGTACTACTGCTATCAGTTCACAAATTCTTCCCCATTTAGAACACAAAATCATTTTCTAGAGCTATAACCTTGTTATAATCTCTAAGTATATACTTCCTAACTAAAAGTTAGACAAAAATTAAGTGTTCAATAAATGTTTACAGAATAAACACAAATAATCCTTTGAAAAACTAAACTGTTCAGAACATGTGGGTAGCCCAGTTGGTTAAGCTGCTGTCTTCTGCCCAGGTCATAATCATAGGGTCCTGGGATGGAGCCCTGCTGCTAAACAGGGAGCCTGCTTCTCCCTCTCCCTCTGCTCCTCCCGCGGCTTGTGCTCTCTTGCTATCTCTCAAGTTAAGTAAAATCTTAAAAAAAAAAAAAAAAGACAACTAAACAGTTCATTTGACAGTTTTTATAATAAAGTTACACCTAAAATCCATAAAAGATACAGAATTAATATCTAGCTTTAGCTAGATAATTTAAAAGGTCTTCATAATGATTAGCAAATATATATGTGATTCCATATCACTAAAAAAGCATGTTTTATAGAATTTATTTATTTATTTATTTATTTATTGGGTTTTATTTATTTGAGAGAGACAGAGAGCGCAAAGAGGGAACACAGCAGGGGGAGTAGGAGTGGGGGAAGCAGGCTCCCCGCTGAGTAAGGAGCCGAATGTGGGACTTGATCCCAGGATCATGTCCTGAGCCAAAGGCAGACACCCAACGACTGAGCCACCCAAGTGCCCTATAGATATATTTTAATACTGAAAAATAAAAATCTTGAAATGACCAGGGTGTAATTACATCTTAAATATGTAGTTCATCATATCTAATCAAAATCACATGGGGATTTAAGCCAGTGCCCACAGATACAGATGTTATTGTTGGCCTATCTCATTTAAGCATTTCTCATAATGAGAGTAAATGTCTTAAACAATATAATGGAATGGATTAACTCCAGAAAGATTCAATATATATCAATAGCATATAATTGGTCCTTTCAAAAAGATACTAATTTAATTCCATAACTCGTTTGGTCAGCTGTAAGACATTTGGTAATAAAAATAGCCAGAAATTTATTGTATGACTGAAGTTGTCTAAGTGGACAGAGTACAGCTGTTACCTGAGTGACTCTTTCCAAGCTACTTCAAATTATACACTTGAGGTTGTGTATGAGGTAAACAGGGTAGTGGTTATGAGTATGAACTCAGGAGCCAGATGTTCTGGGCTTCATTCATGACTTTATCATTTACTAATTATGTGACTTCAAGCAAGTTTCTTAACTCTCTTTGTCTCCATTTTCTCATCTGTAAAATGGAGATAATAATAATACAAAAGACCTACCTCATAAAAATGTCATGAGTATTATATATATGTGAAGAATGTGCAATAGCCTGGCACACAGTAAAGACAAGTATTTATTATTATCCTCAGCATGTTTCCCCTTGACTCTCAAAGTACACAGCTGTAATATTATTTCCTATTTTGTGCCTTTTCACATTACAAATACAAAATGATTACAGTTTCTTGAGTCTTCATGAGTTTTTCTATGTGATTAAGCCCTTGTCCTTGGTACTTCTCACTCCCAACTTTGCTTCCTTTCTTTAATATTCTGTTTACCTCTGCAATGTGAAAGTTTCCAAAGCAACATTTACAACACCAACTGGGTGGTGTACTACAAAAAAATATTAAAACTTCTCTTTAGGGCGCCTGGGTGGCTCAGAGGGTTAAGCCTCTGCCTTCGGCTCAGGTCATGATCTCAGGGTCCTGGGATCAAGTCCCGCATCGGGCTCTCTGCTCAGCAGGGAGTCTGCTTCCTCCTCTCTCTCTCTCTGCCTGCCTCTCTGCCTACTTGTGATCTCTGTCTGTCAAATAAATAAATAAAATCTTAAAAAAAAAAATAAAGTAAAACTTCTCTTTATTTTTAATTAAATTAAAAAATAAGTTATTAGTAATATTTAGTACGTAGAATAAGCTTTGTATGCCCTCACTAGGTCCATATTTCAGATTGTATTATATCACAAAGAGTATCTGAGGTATCCCAAGAGAACAATCAGAAGAGCTCAATGCTCAAGGGGGCTGATATTAAAAAATGGCATTCTTCACTGGTTTATTCATTTTGTAAGTTGCATATGATCAATGCAATAGATTTAAATATATTTTAAAATATTTATTTTTAACTCGTCTCTAAATGTTAACATAAAGATTTTGAGAAATCTTTGAGAATTTGAGAAACAAAAAGAAAAATCTGAGTATGTAATCACAAGGGAATAATAAATATGGGGGCACTAACACTTCTTGCACAAGCTCATCTTAGACCACTAGTTAAAGCCATGATGATCTAATGACATCTGAGAAGAAACTGATCAAGTTATGCATACATTTAAGCTGTAAATAAACATATGCTGCAAACTACAGTCAGATAATAAATGTGATCAAGTATTATAAATATGAATAAATATATAAAGAACGTAATATATAAATATAACATAATAAGTGATTATTTATTTATTTATCTGAGTTATTTATTATTTGGTCTGATTACAAAAGGTAGAAGGAAAAAAAGCCTTTTGTCTATTTTTATTTATCACATATTTAGAAAATAAGACTGAGTTTAAAACTAAGAAAGTGTGAAACAATCACCAGGCAGTTACTTCTTAAGCACTCTCCCCATAAGAACAGAACTCCTGCCTTCTGAGAAGGAGCATGGGGGAGAGGAAAAGAAGGGAGTAATTCTTTAGCTTTATAGGTATTCACTATGAAGACAATAGGCTAAAAAATGTCTTATTGATGGAACATAAATTTAAACTTTAATTTGGGACTGGAGATAATTTGAGTTTTCTTCTACCACATTTTCTGCATTTTCTTCATATTTTCTCAGTTTGTATAATATTTAACTATTTTTACTTTTCTTAAATTTTTAATCTTATGATTAATAAATGCTCAAATGGATAAACAAATGAGAAGTTCTATACTTAAGTATAAATAAATTCATAGAAGTACATACAGAAGAGCACAATGTATAAAACTCTTTAGTTGTGGGCAATACAAAATAATATAGACAAGAATTAAAAGGGCACTAAGTGAATACGTTATATGTACTGTGCTGCAAAGCTTCCCTTCATAGATGTCACATTTCAATATATGATATGAAAACTATTCAAACTGACCTTTGGAAAACATACTTAAGAGTTTACATTTGGAGATGTGATTCTAATAACCTGGGGAAGAGATACTATTACATTTTGCTTTAGGTACCAGAGGCTGGCTCCAATAGGAACTAAATCTATCTACTGGCTATTCCCTATAAACCAGACATTGTTCTAAACTCTTGGGATCCAATGGATCCTGTCATCACATCTTTCTGAATTTTACCACAAAATACAACTTACCAAAACTAACCTCCCTCCACTGCTGGGGACTAAAAGACCCACAAAACATTTTGAAGAAACAAAAACAATTAAGATACTATATAGTCAACAATAGGTAAGCATGTAAATGCAGTTTTTTGCTAAAATGCTTAAAGATAAAATAGCCTTAGAAAAAAATTAATTAATTCTGCTTTAAATGAATGTATTCTAATAATAAAACTGTTAGTTGTTCTGTCAAAGAGGAAACAAGGAATGTTTTCCCTTAGAATCTTTTCTTTCTTTATTTGAAGAACAGTTGATATACAAGGTTACATTAGTTTCAGGTGTACAATTCAGTGATTCAACAAGTTCAGACATTATGCTATGCTCACCACAAGTGTCAAATCTATAATATTATTACAATACCACTGACTATATTCCCTATGTTGTATCTTTTATCCTCATGACTTACTCATAAAATAGTGGTTTTCAAAACATTCTTTTTTTATTTAATCAGTTTTCTCATGTATCAGGATTAGAATATTTAAGATTATGAAATAAATACCTTTTGAAAAATTTTCATTTGCTACATTTAAGTCATTATCACTTTTGGTAACAGTTTTCTATTCTTGTAATATACCTGAATATTTGACAATATTCACAGGACTATTTTCTCAGATACATCATGATCTTCATTTTGCTGAATTCCTCATCTTCTATTTATCTCAGAATCTTACTACAAAGCAATGATATTCTGTTTTGAAATTTCATGTGTATCCAAATTGTATTTCCTCTCATTCTGTTCTCCTATATAAAGTGTTTTTATAGCTTAAATCTCATTTTCTCTCAAAGTTTCTCCCAACCTTGTTCATACATGAGAGTCACCTGGTGAGCTTTTAAAAATCCCACGTCCAGGTTACATGCCTTACAAATTAAATCAGAAGGTCTGGGGATAAGGAAGAGAGTGAGGCATTAGTTTTTAAATATCCCTAGGTGATATATTTTTTTTTAAATATCCCTAGGTGATATTAATATGCAGCAAGGTTTGGGAACTACTGTCCTAAACTCTAAGTAGTTCCTGAAGTTCCAAGATGCATACTATTTTTTAATCTGTGATCTCAATCACCAGTATTGCAAGCCTGGCATGGTAGTTAGTACTGTAGTTGGTGAGTAAACCCACCACTTTCCCCTTAGTTTGGCTTCATTATCTTCTATCTGCCACATATAAACTCATGAAGTTATAACAAAAACCCTTTTTTAAATGAAAAGTAGTTTCACAGAAATGTTTCTGAATACAAAATTTTTTTAATTTTAGAAGTTAATATAGTACATATACTTTATATCCCATCACAATCCAAGAGAATCTGGGGCAGCCCCCTGTCATCAAGAACATTAGTATTTTACCAGAAAGACAAGTAAATATTCGCAATGACTGAGATAAATATAAATTTTAATAGCTTGAGGTTAGCTGGGCCAGTTGTGCCACCAATAAATTGGCGGGGGGGGGGGGGAGTCCTTTGGAATTTCAGAATGTTTTGGATTACAGAAATGAAAACAAGTAATTATGGCATTATATACATGGGTCACAATGCAAGGTCTACCCTACCTCCCATGGAATGTGACTAAACAGTCTGAAAGCCACTGACAGAATGCTTCTATAAAAATGCTCATGAGGGGCGCCTGGGTGGCTCAGTCAATTAAGCTTCTGCCTTCAGCTTGGCCATAATCAAGAGTCCCGGGATCAAGTCCCACCTCAGGCTCCCTGCTCATGTTTTCTTCTCTCTCTCTCTCTCTCTCTCAAATAAATAAATAAATAAAATCTTAAAAAGAAAGAAAAAAAAGATGCTTATGAAAATGTTTTGGTGGGATGCCTGGGTCATGATCCCAGCATCCTGGGATTGAGTCCCACATCGGGCTCCTTGCTCAGCAGGGAGCCTGCTTCTCCCTCTGCCTGCCATTCTGTCTGCCTGTGCTCGCTCTCTCCACCCCCTCTGATAAATAAATAAAATCTATTCAAAAAAAAAAAGAAAAGAAAATGTTTTAGTGTGTGCCATTAGAATAAAGGTGAACACCTGATGAAAAAGATACACAGTGTTGCAACATGTGTTTGTTTTACGATGTATTTGTAGTACTTTTTTCAATCAAATATAGATATTCCTACTACTAAAAATAAAAAAATAAAAATCTAAGCCCACCCCACTGAAAGTGTGGACCTGGGGAAAAAAACCATCTTTGTTGTAAAAATGAAATCTTGCATTTGCAATGATG
This sequence comes from Mustela nigripes, assembly GCF_022355385.1. Lineage (NCBI taxonomy): Eukaryota > Metazoa > Chordata > Mammalia > Carnivora > Mustelidae > Mustela > Mustela nigripes. The sequence continues at coordinate 92,990,004 of NC_081558.1, forward strand.
TGGACGGAACTAGAGGGTACTATGTTAACTGAAATTAGTCAATCAGAGAAAGACAAGTATCATATCAGCTCTCTGATATGAGGAATTTGAGAGGCAGGGTGGAGGTTTGTATGGGGAAGGGAGGGAAAAATGAAACAAGATGGTATCAGAAGGGAAGCAAACCATAAGAGACTCTTAATCTCTGGAAACAAACTGAGGGATGCTGGGGGGAGTGGGGAGGGATAGGGTTGTTGGGTGATGAACATTGGGGTGGGTATGTTCTATGGTGAGTGCTGTGAATGGTGTAAGACCGATGATTCACAGACCCGTACCCCTGAAACAAATAATACATTATATATTAATAAAGCAAAACAAAATACCCCCACGAACAATCTTTGTTGTTAGTGTTGAAAGTTCAGAAAAGAGAGAGAAATCTTATTTAAATCAAAAGGCAGAATATTAAAACTAAAATTAATGGTGGTCTAAAGCATGACATAAAATGAATTTACCATAAACAGAATACATAAATAAAATTGTGAAGGTGTTTCAACACGTAGAATCAGTGTAAAGCTGATAATTTTGTGAAGACTAGCAAAGAAAACGTGTATTTTAAGTAGAAATCAGAATATTCTCAAGTAGATGTCCCAAAGAGAAGTTTAAGTTTTACAGAAACAAACAAAATGGGGGTGGGGTTGGGGAGGGGGTAGTATGTTGAGAAATACATAAAAAAATTTCAGGAATGCTGGATTGAATGAAGTTAAGCAGGTTATTGTTCCATCGGGATTTCTAAGAACCTTAAATAAGATAATGTGCTTTGACAATCTCTACAACAGGCATAATATGCAGCCTACTCACACTTATTTGACCTCCAAACCCTTTTTTCTTTAAAGGATTTAACATGACTGATTCTGCAGAACATAAAACTACTGGAGATACATTTATAAATTTGGGGATTTAGGTGGTCTTCAAGAATGAATGTCAAGAATCAACTTCTACTTCATATCACTAATTTTATTATCCTTATCATTTACCACGCACACCTCCATGCAAGGAAATGAAATTGACAAAGATCGTTACCTTTAGATTTAGTAACATGGGTTAATATATAAATGAAGAAAAAGTGTATCTTCTCTTAAACACCAAATCAAAATAAAATTTGAAGTAGTCAACATATTTACCATTTTTAAAGTATAATTAGGCAATCTATAAATACTGAAATGTTATACCTCATCAAATTCTTCAGTCATTTTTCTGATGATTTCTGCATTCTGCATATTTCGAAACATCTCTATTCTCACAGTACCTGTGGAACAACAGATTTAACAGTTAATCTTTTCCTATCCCATCCTAAACATTAAATTTAACCTGACCAATGTCTGAAAAATTTATGTTTGAAAAATTTTATATCAAAGTGTTTGGAGTTTTTTCTTCCCCTGAACTCCTACTTAAAGGAACTCCTTGTTTAAGAACTTCAAAGTTCTTTAGACATTTTTTAAAAACCTAAATATTCTGTGAATTAGATAAGTATGAGGAAAAAACTGCAAGGAATATTAGGGAAGGAAAAGATGGAGTCATAAAATAATAAATTTAAATTGTCTGGCGGGCTGTAAGGATTGACTGGCGCTATTCACGCATACGGATGACTGCCTTAGTATGAAAAACATCCATATATAGAGAATATTATCTCTCTTCATGCCTTTTTCTGGTATTTGTTATCAACAGAATATTTTTCTATAAATTAAACTAAGTGTTCCTTATCTAGAGACACTTGTCGATTAGATTGCTTTATCTGAACATGAAAAATAGCTTGGTAACTTCAACATATGCATCAAAGAAAGAAAAAGTTAACCTCCTTTCTCATTCCATTCTTTAGTACTACTTTTATTAGCTACATAATTTTTATCTCAATCATTATTACATAAATATTATCACTCTAAAAGTAGTAAGAGTTTGTATCAAAAATGTATTAAAAATTAACATAATTTAAGTAAAATAAGGTTCAAATAAGGTTTGAACCACTAACAAAGGTTGAATAAGGTTCAAAATCAATCTGGAGTTACAGAGAACACTGGTCTAATAATTACACGAGGTTCAGTTTCAACTGTACACATGTAAAATGTCCAAGTTAAAAATCACAAGACTTAATGAATCAATTAGAAAATATTTTATAACCTTTAACAGGTTGCTCGCCAGTGATTACCAGCTCTGACTCAAATCACATTTGGGTATACAAGAGGGAAAATTCTCTGAAGTGTACTATACTCTTACAGAAGACAGTATAAAGCAGTAGAGAGTCACTAAAAGTCATCAAGTATACTCTTGAGAGGGCTACTAAAATACTGCAGTGGCACATTTGGCATATCAAACTTAATTTGACTTAGTTTTTATTAATATAAATGAGAAAAAATGGTATCTCCCTTATCTTTTTAATCACAACCATTTCTAAGCATCTTTTAATTACTTGAGGTACAGCTCTCTTGTTCATTTTCAGGATGCTGAATTCATTTAGTACCACCAATAGGGATCACTTACACCCAGTTATAGAGATGAGAGTCTAGACTGGAAGGTGAATGAAAAGGGAAAGTATTTTTATAGAGTTCCTCCCCAACAGGCAATTTCCTAAACACAATGGGAGATTTTTACAATGTGATTTTATTTTTTTATGGGAAAAACAGTATCACAGACAGTATTTAAAAGCATTGTAGGCAGCTTGCTTATGCACTACAATACAAACATTATTTTCAGAAGTTTTTTTAAAAAATAAATAAAATTGCATTGAATTGCTAATTATAAATTATCTCAAGTAAAAGTAAGTCTCTGTCCAACATTCTTTAAAAATCATTCAAAATAAAACAGTACGGAAGTTCCTCATGATATGAACAGACACTTCTCCAATGAAGACATACAAATGGCTATCAGACACATGAAAAAATGTTCATCATCACTAGCCATTAGGGAGATTCAAATTAGAACCACATTGAAATTCCACCTTACACCAGTTAGAATGGCCAAAATTAGCAAGACAGGAAACAACACGTGTTGGAGAGGATGTGGAGAAAGGGGAACCCTCTTACACTGTTGGTAGGAATGCAAGGTGGTGCATCCACTTTGGAGAACAGTGTGGAGATTCCTCAATAAATTAAAAATAGAGCTTCCCTATGACCCTGCAATTGCACTCCTGGGTATTTACCCCAAAAATACAGACGTAGTGTACCCCATGTTTATAGCAGTAATGGCCATGGTCGCCAAACTGTGGAAAGAATCAAGATGCCCTTCAACGGACGAATGGATAGAAAGATGTGGTCCATATACACTATGGAGTATTATGCCTCCATCAGAAAGGATGAATACCCAACTTTTGTAGCAACTTGGATGGGACTGGAAGAGATTATGCTGAGTGAAGTAAGTCAAGCAGAGAGAGTCAATTATCATATGGTTTCACTTTATTTGTGGAGCATAACAAATAACATGGAGGACATGGGGAGATGGAGAGGAGAAGGGAGTTGAGGGAAACTGGAAGAGGAGGTAAACCATGAGAGACTATTGACTCTGAAAAACAACCTGAAGGTTTTGGTGGGGGGGGGGTTGGGGAAGCCAGGTGGTGGGTATTAAGGAGGGCATGGATTGCCTGGAGCACTGGGTGTGGTACAAAAATAATGAATACTGTTACCCTGAAAGGAAATAAAATAATAATAAAGTTAAAAACAGAGCCACCCTATGACCCAATAATTGTACTACTAGGTATTTACCCTAAAGATACAAATGTAGTGATCCGAAGGGCCATGTGCACCTGAATGTCTACACATGTGATGGAATACTATGCAGCCATCAAAAGAAATGAAATCTTACCCATTTGCAACAATGTGGATGGAACTAGAGGGTATTATGCTAAGTGAAATAAGTCAATTAGAAAGAAACAAGTTATCATATGATCTCACTGGTATAAGGAATCTCAGAAGTAAGACAAAGGATAGGGGAAGGGAGGGGGAAAATGAAACAAAATGAAACCAGAGATGGAGACAAACCATAAGAGACTCTTATCTCAGGAAACAAACTGAGGGTTGCTGGAAGGGAGAAGGGTGGAGGGATGGTGTGGCTGGGGGATTGACACTGGGGAGGGTATGTGTTGTGGTGGGTGCTATGAATTGTGTAAGACTGATGAATCATAGACCTGTACTCATCAAACAATTAAACAAATTAATTTTTTAAAAATCACTCAAATTAGGAATGCCTGGGTGGCTCAGTTAGTTGAGTGTCCAACTCTAGATTTTGGCTTGAGTCATGATCTCAGAGTCCTCAGATCGAGCCCCACATCCAGCTCCTCACCAAGTACAGAGCCTGCTTGGGATTCTCTCTCTCCCTCTGCCCCTACCCCCTCCTCAAAAATAAATGAATAAATAAAAGTCACTCAAATTACACAAAACTGTTTTAACCTTGCTTGGGTTAGCAAGCATTTTGTACACCTGAAATAGAGTCCCATATATAAAAAGCATGTAATTTCGGAAGTTGTTTCACAGTACTCTTGATAAGCAAAATTATTTTCTTTAAGTACTAATCAAGCAAAAGAAATAAAATCAGATTTTTAAGTTATTAAACATGAGAAGAATCAGTTGTTCTTGGAGAGATGGAAATATTTTATATTTTGCACAGAGTAGAATTTATATTAAATGGCTATATGCATTTCTCAAAAGTCATTTATCTGTACACTTAAAATGTGTGCATTTGGAAATTATATCTTGGTAAAATTGATTTTTAAAAAATCAAGAAAAAGGACATTGCTAATCATAGTCATTCAGTAAAAAATTACATATGTCAAAGAGTGCCTGGCTGACTCAGTATGTAGAGCATGCGACTCTCATCTCAGAATTGTAGGTTCAAGCTCCACAGGGGTTTAGAGATGACTTAAAATTTACATGTGTCATTGTTAAATATGAGTATAAATAAAGTTCAATTCTATTTCCATGATTGACATAGCAGTTTTCATATACAGTGAAGTCTTAACTGTAATTCCAATGGACTAAAAACTAGCTCATAAACAGAGGACTGTTTTTGCTCTATTTACTATCATAAAGTGAAAGACAACAAAACAGTAACTAGTCTTAAAAGCAAAATAAAAACCAGCTGCATACTTAGCATCTCTAAAAATGACTACCATATACAAGTAACAATTATTAATAAAATAAAATCAGGTATTTAAAGCTATAATTTTGAATGAACAGAAGCTTGTCACTGAGGTTTTTTAAAAGAAGAAAATCCTGCTGTTGCCACAATGACTATTCAAAACATTAGCCTATTTACTTAAAGCTAACTGTTCATTCTTCTTCAGCCCAATCCCCCTACTCTACTGCAACTGCTTCCTGACACCTATTATCTACTGACTGTTACACCAAAGTCTTTCTTTAGTAATACCCTATCTATTCTATTTAAAACATTTCCTCATTATACTGGTTTCTGTTAACACTATATCCTTACACTGTATTCTCTGATGACTTACTTTGATTTCTTTCACTTACTTTTAGTCATTTACCTGAATAAATACAGGTAATTTCCAAAGTTCTGTCCAACACATTTTTCTTTGTCCCATTCTACATTTCTGCATATGGCCCCCTCTACCTCTCCCACTAGATAAAAGTATAGCAGAGACTACTACTTATTAATCGTTGTTATTTAGCCCAGTCCCTCAAAAAATGTCTGACATTATAAGTCTTCTCTCTCCTATTTTAAGCTTTCTTTGACAATGGATAATAAACATAAAGAACTGAAATAATTCAGGGGCGCCTGGGTGGCTCCCTGGGTTAAAGCCTCTGCCTTCGGCTCAGGTCATGATCCCAGGATTCTGGGATCGAGCCCCACATCAGGCTCTCTGCTCTCTCTCCCTGCCGAGCAGAGAGCCTGCTTCCTCCTCTCTCTGCCTACTTGTGACCTCTGTCTGCCAAATAAGTAAATAAAAACTTAAAAAAAAAAAAAAGAACTGAAAAAATTCAGATTCACAAAAACAAAAAAAATCTCAAAAATGAAAAAAAAAAAAAAGATTATCTTCCACTCTCTGAAACACTATCTGTGAGATTCCTCACATACATATTTTATATTTAAAAAAATTTTTTGTTTAAGCAGGCCCTCCTGACAGGATTATACTTCTAATTTGAAGGAAGAACTTTCAAAATTGTCATTGGTAACCATGAATAATTCCAGAAACAATAACATCAGAAAGCAACCATCAAGTTCTCAATCATTTAAATTATGTCAAACTGCTGGAGGAACCTAACTTTAAACAATCCCTATGGTATGCAGTTTGGCAAATGTTTACTGAAATTGCAAACTCATATACTCCTTGGCCTTGATTTTGTACTTGTTGCAAAGCATCCATAAACTCACACACATGAAATAATGAAGGTACGACGTTTTTCCCTGAAGCACTGCTTGCAAAGAAAAAAGGAAAAATATGTATACCCATAAATAATATTCTGATTAATAACTAAAAGTGCTGATGCTAATAATAATGGTGGTAGCAACTAACACTGGGATGCGCATTATCTGCCAGGCATTGTTCTAAAAAATAAACCCTGGAAGTTAACATATTTAATCTTCACAACAATACCTATGAAGAATATACAATTTTTCTCTCATTTTACAGAAGAGAAATTGAGGCACCTAGCAACTTGTAAAAGGGGTTTCCCAGTAGATTTGTAGTCTCTATGCATAGTCTGGCTAGAGGGTCTATAACTAACCACTACTCTTAACTGACTAAAATCAATGGGATCCTGGAGCTGTCTAAAACAATAAACACATCTATGTTGGATATGGAAAGATCTGCAGGACATATTCATACATGACAAAAGGAACATATATGTATTTGATTGCATATGCTTTAAGATATTATGGAAAGATACACAAATATCTAGCAAAACTGGTTATCTCAGGGAAAGAGAAATACGTGGTTGAGGTTGAGGGATATAATGGAGATATTATATTGCATACCCTTTGCATTTCTTGAAATTTGAACTATATGAATATATTACTCAAAATAAGGAATTAATACATTTCAAATAAAAAATAAAATGTTAAAAACTAAACTGAAAGACAGATTGCTATTAAACTCTGCCTATCAAGCATTTGTGTAGTCACTACCAATATGCACTCATTAGAGGGTAAGCTAAGAATGCTTGACATAAGCTTGCCCCAAATGGAAAATTTTATGTTTTCCTTCCCAGCTATTATAGAATACAAAAAAATGAAGTTGAAAATAGGGTTGGAGAACATACCCCTGGCATAGTTAGTGTTATGGACAACAATGAAAAGAAGTTGTAATCATGTTTATAGTAACCACAACATTTAATAAAACCCTCAAGAAGTCATTCTAGGTGGTTTAAAATCTTTGGCATCAGACATAGTAGGATTTAAATCTTATTTCCACGAGTTACCAAGCTATAGGACACTGAAAAAAAAATCAATTGTTCTCTATGAAATTCAGATTTCTATTAAAATGGTGAGAATAGCACACTTCAGTGTAGGAATTTTTTTTTTTAAGATTTGATTATTTATTTGACAGAGATCACAAGTAGGCAGAGAGGAGGCAGAGAGAGAGAGAGAGGAAGAAGAAGGCTCCCTGCTGAGCAGAGAGCCTGATGCGGGGCTCAATCCCAGGACTCTGGGATCATGACCAGAGCCGAAGGCAGAGGCTTTGACCCACTGAGCCACACAGGCGCCACTAGGAATCTTTTTTTTGTTCAATGCCATAATGTGTAGTGCTTGGAATAGTGCTTAGTACATAGGAGGCACTGAAAAAATGTTTGTTAAACAACTAAGGATATGAGAACAAAATAAGGTAACCTATTATACTTGCAGCAGGCAAGATGCTCACCTACTTTGAGCATTCGTTTTTTTAGTAGATTAGCCTGCCCATTTTAGAGGGAAACTAAAATCTCTAGTTTCTTAGTTGAGCTCTACTGAAAGCCAGATTCCTAACTGCACATGTTGCCAGGTTAATGCCATCTGAAGAATGAGACCAGTAATCTTTTATTCCAGAACCAGGCAAAGTAATTCCAGCAGTTTTCCCATCAACCAGACCAAAGCCTCCACTTCCAGAGTGGAAACAATCACATAAATACTAAACCTCTCTGTCCAAAATTACTAAAACCCACCAGAGAGATGAGTTAAGGTGATAAAAAAGTCACTGTCTCAGAAGCAGGAACCCGTGAACTCTTAACCCCATTTTACATGAACCACATGGTTTAGAGAACTGTCTCATCTCATCCTCCTCATTTTTTAATGCCAAAGCAAGAACTCTAGCCTTCTCTGTATCCTTTCAATTAAATACAGAAGCAGACAGAAAACTGAAAGCATACAAGAATTTATTCAGTGACAAATCAATTTATCCAAATATAACAGAAGGCCCTTTTGGGTTTATACCTTCTATGACACAGTAACATTCTGTCCCCTTCAAAATTAGTGAGCCCCATTATAGGTGAAATGTACTAACACTGCCTAAGAGCACTTAGCAGAGAACCTTCCTCAGAGGCTTCTGATTAGCTGTTCCATACAGAAAACAACTTTCTATTTTAAGGATTTTCTTTTAAAGAGTGGATTATAAAGTCTATAAATATATTTATAAATAAATATTTTTTAATTTATTTGTAAAATTTATTTATAAATAAGATCTAATCTGGTGATGAATGAGAGAAAATCCAAGCATGTAACAGGACAATTTTTTGTATTCTTATTTTGTTTCATTTTTACTTTAAGTACTAGACAGCAGATTTTATATCAAAATAAAGTGGAGAAAAACTGAAAATAAATATGGATAAATTACTAGAGAAAGTCTAAGTCAGAAAAGGAGAAGAAATGCTGAGGTTACTCAAATTGAGAAGTATTTACTAAAGAAACATTACATACCAGAAAACAGAACTTAGCAGTTACCTACGATTCAGTGACTGCATACATCTTTCTCAAGATTCGAGGAGAAGGATGATGGAAAGGAAGAGAGAGACAGATACTTTGGTTGCTTTTTAATGAACACTTTAAGCGTAATTATAAATATCTTTTGATACATGCTGTCTATCAAGGTAGTATGCACACAAGTGGAAAAAAATTACCTCATAGGTTATTGTAAATATACATGTTGGGAAACAGAGCTTTCAGAATATATTAAAATAGAAATTGTTGGGGGCACCTGGATGGCTCAGTTGGTTATCTGATTCTTGATCTCAGGGTTATGAGTTCAAGGCCCATGCTGGGCTCCATCCACAATGAGTGTGGGGCCTACTTAAAAAATATATATATATTGAAATTATATTTCAATTATGTATATATATATGAAATTATATATATGAAATTATAGGCCTCCACAGATACCCTGCATGAATAAAAAAAAGAAACTGTTGTGACTGTATCTCCAGTAATGAGTCTGTCTCTAAATGGCAAACTGCACTGGGTAACATTCCTTACAAAAAGCTTATATAATTCTTCCTCTGTAAAAACAAAAAATAGGTGAAATATCAAACTAACTGTTTAAAAAAGAAAACTCACATTTTGGCATATGATATAGGAGTACCAACTGACTATAGTCTTTCAAGACGGCATGAGGTACATTTCATCCACTTCAAGAACAGATAAATTTACTACATATTAGAATTTCAGGGGCCACCTGGGTGGCTCAGTAGGTTAAAGCCTCTGCCTTCGGCTCAGGTCATGATCCCAGGGTCCGGGGATCGGGCTCTGCATTGGACTTTCGGCTCAGCAGGAAGCCTGCTTCCCTTCCTCTCTGCCTGCCTCTCTGGTTACTTGTTATCTCTGTCAAATAAATAAATAAAATATATTTTTTTTAAAATTTCAAATTTAGAGCTCGGTTGAACCATGCTAATATAGCCCAGGGCCAAAAGTAAGCATTGTCCTAGGGCTTTTTCAGACCACTTTCACCAAATCTTCAAAAACCAAATAATCTCATCTTCAGTCCACGAAAGACAAGAATTAAAGGAAATGTCAAAGAGGAAAAAATAAATTTACTTTTTAAAACATCCATCTGCTACCTTCAAGGAACTACTACTAACATGATTCAAGAGGAGCAGGGCTTCTTAATCTGTGGCATATAGATTCTTAAATATCTATGGACCTTTTGAAACTGTATGAAAATTTAGCTCTATGCACTTCTGTGAAGACCCAAATTTTCAGGCTATTATTAAAGGACTTTGAGAACTTCATAAGGTAAAAACTACACATTAGAGGAAAAATATCAGCCAAAGATTTTTAGTCTTAGAGAACTGAAGAAAAAAATTAAATGGTGACAGTAAAGACTAGTTCCTTATTAGAGAATGGAATTAGAAACCAAGATCTATGTGTTAAGTGTATTACTGCTGGTGGAATGTAATTTCTTTTAGGCCCTCTCCTCTTAAATAATGGGAAATATATATGTGTGTATACAAACATTAGCTATTTCTATATGTAACCATATGTATCTATATTAAGCTATAAATAAGTTATACATATATCTTTTAACTGTATTACCACATGAATATTCTAGAGTCCTCCCCTTTCTTTGCTTTTCTCCATGATTTCCTACAGTGAAAACTCTGGTTCTCACCATCAACCACCTATTTATTAAAATTTTCAATTCTGGTATACATGTATAACATGACTTCAGAATTGGCAGCACATACCCAGGGGAAAAGAACTACAATTAGAGTACCATGCTTTTTATACAGTTCCTTTTGCCTTTACTTTTAGAGTTTCCACTCTTCAGTTATTTAGGACAGCATTTTCCCCAAACCTCTTCAAGGTTCTTTCATGTATTTGTAATACAATTTGATTCTTTTGTTACAGTCTGAATTCATCCCAGAACGACCTCATTAGGGATTTTTTTTTTTTAATTTGCAAACATCAATGTTCATTCTTAGTGCTAGATGTTCTATGGGTTTCAGAAACTCATAATAGCAAATATCCAGCATTATAGCTGGATAATCTTACAGAAGAGTTTCACCACCCTAATGCCCTGTGATTCAACTTTCCTTCCTCCCTAAAACCCTGGCAAACACTGGTATGTTTAACATCTGTACAATTTACCCTTTTCCAGAAAGTGACATAAACTAAATTACAGTATGTAGCCTTTTCAGACTGGCTTCTTTCACTCCACAATAACTATTAAGATTCATCTATGCTTTTTGCATGACATGAGTGCTCATTCCTTCCTATCACCAATAGTACTCCACTGTATGAATGTAGCAGTTTATCCATTTCATCTACTGAAGGGCATCTAGATTGCTTCCAGTTTTGGGTAACTAATGAATATAATTACTATAAATACATGCAGGTTTTTGTGTGGACATATTTCAAGTCAATTAGTAAATACTTTATTTATTTTTGTTGTATTTTACAGTAAGGCTATGTTTACTTTTGTAAAAAACTGTCAGACTGTCTTCCAAAGTGGCTATACCATTTTGCATTTCCACCAATCATGATTTCCTATAGCTTCACATCCTTGACAGTGAATGGTATTGCCAGTTTTTGTATTTTAGCCATTCTAACTGACTATCTAACTATCTTTTTATTGTTTTAATTTGCACTTCCCTTACGACAAATCATGTTGCGCATCTTTTTACTTGTCTATATGCCATCTGTATACCTTGCTGCTGAAATATCTGTTCAGGTCTTCGCCCACTTTTTTATTGAGGTATTTATTTATCATTCAGTTTTTAGAGCTCTTTGTATATTCTGAATACAAGTCCTTTATCATACATGTGTCTTGGAAATATATTTTCCCAGTCTGTGACTTTTATTTTAATTTTCTTAACAATATCTTTTGCAGAGCATAAAAAATTTTAATTTCGGTAAGGTCCAACTTCCCAAGTGCTTCTTTCATCAATCGTGCTCTTGGCTGTTACAACTTTAAAAACATCAAAACCGGGGCGCCTGGGTGGCTCAGTGGGTTAAGCCTCTTGCCTTCGGCTCAGGTCACGGTCTCTGGATTCTGGGATCGAGTCCGGGCATTAGGTTCTCTGCTCAGCAGGAAGCCTGCGTCCCCCTCTCTCTCTGTCTGCCTCTCTGCCTAATTATGATCTCTGTCAAATAAATAAATAAAATCTTAAAAAAATATAAAAATCAAAAAATCAAAACCTCATCACTAAACTTAAGGTCACATAGACTTTATGTTTTATTTTAGAAATTAAGAATTTTACATTTTACATGAGTTAAGTTTTGTGCAAAGGGGTAAGATCTGTGCTCAAGTTCATTTTTTCCACACTGATATCCAATTGTTCATGTATGATTTGTTGAAAAGATGATCATTTCTCTATTTAATTGCCTTTGTAGCTTCATAGAAAAAAAAAATCAGGGGCGCCTGGTGCTTAGTGGGCCTCTGCCTTCAGCTCAGGTCATGATCCCAGGGTCATGGGATCGAGCCCCACATCGGGCTCTGTGCTCAGTGGGGAACTTGCTTCCCCTCACTCTATCAGCGATTGCTGTCTGTTAAATAAATAACATCTTAAAAAAAAAAACAGTTGACTATATTTATGTGATTATTTTATTATTTTAAAAAATAATTTAGGGTACATAAATTTTTTACACACACACACACACACACACACACACACACACCTCCTCAGAAATCCACTAGACCTAGAAAAAGGAAGATTAAAATATACCAAAATATTTCATGTTCCATTCTCTTATTTTAATAATATTTATCTTACACTCCACACATCCAACAGTTTTTCCTATATGATGAGCCCATCAGGATTATCCGTGGTTTTCACTGCACTCTTCCTTAAAATAGTAGCTGTATGTCTCTACATTTGAAAGCTCTTCTAAAACCCTAAGAATAATGAAAAATTGAGACTTTAATCCCAAGAGATTAGAAGTCCATGAATGTAGAAATTATCTTATAACAATATAAAACATAAATAAGCAAAATATGTCTAAGTGTGGAAGTTTCAAAATTATGAGTTACACACACACAGAGTTACCCAAGCGAAGAAATCACTTTAAATTGGTATATAAAACTTTTGATTAGAGGGCACCTGGGTGGCTCAGTTGGTTGAGCAACTGCCTTCGGCTCAGGTCATGATCCCAGACTTCCAGGATCGAGTCCCACATCGGGGTCCCAGCTCCTTGGGGAGTCTGCTTCTCCCTCTGACCTTGTCCTCTCTCTCAGGCTCTCTCTCACTCATTCTCTCTCAAAGAAATAAATAAAATCTTAAAAAAAAAAAAACCACTTTTGATTAGGGTAGTATTATAAACAATATTTTTATATAAACCCTCTTCCTGAAATGCTAATGAAAATACGAAAAACGCTTTGAAAAGCATCTGAAACCTTATGAAGTAGTGGGAATTAGTAGGGTAAAAACAAACTAAAAACAGAAACCAAAATACAAAAAGAGCACTAAAATCACTTCTCTGATAATACTTACTGGGACTAAAATACAATGCACAAGCTGGGACTTCCTAAGTAAAGGGTCTAAAAGAACAACTCTTTCATGAAGTGGGGGCTTAAAGGATTTCATCTGTAAGTTAAGATTAAACCAGCAGTAAATCTAACACCTCATATTCTGTGGTCTATAAAGAAAGCTTTTTTAATACTGTGTAGAAGGAGACAGATACCTGAGAGGTAGTAATCAAACACTAGTGCTCTCACAAATATCCTAAAATCTGATACAGAAAACTTCAGATGGAACTTAGTTGGAAACAGTCCTGGGTACCTGTCAAGCAAATCTTAAACCTTCTCTATAGGAAAAATACCTTTATCCTACACTTCAAATAAATGTGAGAGGAAATGTGGAGCCTGAAATAAAAAGTAACTAAACTATCAACAAGAAAGGTGACAACAAGCAAAAGAAAGACCCCAGAAATAAACTCACTAAGACTTAAAGTATTAGATATAGATTGTGAAAAAAAAATCTCCATGTTAAAAAAGGAAAACACAAAACTGAATGAATATTGACAGGGAACAATTCCATGGACTTCTTTTTCTGTAAAAGAGAGCCACATGGGGTGTCTGGGTGGCTCAGTCCTCAGCCAGTTAAGTGTGTGCCTTCAGCTCAGGTCTTGATCTCTAGATCCTGGGATGGAGCCCTGCATCTGACTCCCTGCTTAACTGGGAGTCTGCTTTTCCCTCTCCCTCTGCTCCTTCCCCCTGCTTGTGCTCTCTTTCTCCCCCTCTCTCTCTCTTTCTCCCCGTCTCACTCAAATAAACAGTATTTAAAGAGAGAGAGAGGGACGCCTGGGTGGCTCAGTTGGTTGAGCAGCTGCCTTTGGCTCGGGTCATGATCCCAGCGTCCTGGGATCGAGTCCCACATCGGGCTCCTTGCTCGGCAGGGAGTCTGATTCTCCCTCTGCCTCTGCCTGCCATTCTGTCTGCCTGTGTTCACGTTCTCTCTCTCTCTCTGATAAATTAAAAAAAAAAATCTTTAAAGAGAGAGAGAGAGACTCATTAACTATAATTTCTAGAAAAGACCAGAACAGTAACTGAAACAGATTGCCACAGATGAAAAAAAGTAAGTAAATGAAGATAGGGGATATATTGTGCAGAAAGCAGCACAGAAGTTAAAAAATGCAAATAGGTATATAGAAGACAATATTCAAGATGTAAACAAAGTTACTGAAACAGAAGAGAAATAAAATGAGAAGCACAATATTTTAGAAGGGTAACAGATGAAAACACCAATCTAAAGAAATATGTTCTATAGAACATAATATAGACAGACTAGAGAATACCAGAAACAAAGAGAAACCTTAAATGTTGGGAAAACTAGTATTGAAAGAGAAGAAAATTATTATTCCCAGTTCTCAACAACAATACAAGCCAGAAGACAGTGAAATGTCTTCAGTGTGCTAAATGTAAAAAACTGCCAATATTATATAATATACTCATCGAAATATATTTTAAAAAATAAAGACAAGTTAAACAAATCTTCAGAAAAAGTCCGAGAGTCTACAAATCTCCAACAGAACCTCACTGGAATTTCTAAGTGCTGCACTTTAGGCAGAAGTTACCTCAGGTATATATGACATGGTAAAAAAAAAAGAACAAATAAAGTAGCGTGTTTATAGGTAAAGCTAAAACAATAATAATTTAATTATTTGAAATAATAATGACTACAGGAAAATGAAACAGACTTGAGTTACAACAGAAGGAAGGAAGTAAATGTATTTACAGTTCTAGATCCTTGCCCTGATTGGGAAAAGGATGGAGGTGGTAATTACCTTTGGATTGTGCTACATTAAGTATGACTTTTACAATCCTTAGGGTAACCATTAAATGCATGTAAAGAGTACAAAAATGTCCAAATAAGTAGAGGGGAGAAAATGAATTCTTTTGAATTCAAAGAATCTAAAGGCAAAAAGAAAACATACAGAGCAGTCAGGATAAACAACAAACACTAGTTCAATATAAATTCAAACATCAAATGTTTACATTAATTGTAAAAAAGGATTAAGTGATACAATGAAAATAGTTTTCCAACTGAATGAAAAAATACTGTCCATATGCTGTTTACAAAAGGCATCTAAGAGCCGAGGACTCAAAAACAATGAGAAGAGAAGAGAAGAGAAAAAGTTAGGCCACAAAAAAACATAGAAGGAGCTTCATTAAATTCAAGTAAAAAAATTTTTTCAGAGAAAAAGCACTGCCAGAGACATGATACTTTAAATGGAAAACCCAAAGGTTCCACCCCCTAATTACTAGAACTCATACAGCAATTCAGTAATGTGGCAGGATACAAAACCAATGCACAGAAATCAGTTGCTTTCTTATACACTAACAATGAAAATATAGGAAGGGAAATTAGAGAATTGATTCCATTTACTATACCACCAAGAACCATAAGATACCTGGGAATAATCCTAACCAAAGAGGTAAAGGATCTGTACTCGAAGAACTACAGAACACTCATGAAAGAAATTGAAGAAAAGCAGTCCATGCTCACGGATTGGAAGAATTAACGTCGTTAAAATGTCTATACTGGCTGGAGCAATCCATACTTTCAATGCCATCCTGATCAAAATTCCACCGGCATTTTTCAAAATGCTGGAACAAACAATCCTAAAATTTGTATGGAACCAGAAAAGACCTCAAATCACTAAGGAAATGTTGAAAAAGAAAAACAAAACTGGGGGCATCACACTGCGTGATTTCAAGCTTTATTACAAAGCTATAATAACCAAGACAGCATGGTACTGGCACAGAAACACATAGACCAGTGGAAAAGAACAGAGTCCAGATATGGACCCTCAACTCTACAGTCAAATAATCTTTGACAAAGCAGGAACAACTAACTACCTAGTGTTAGAAAAAGACAGTGTCTTGAATAAATGGTGCTGGGAAAATTGGACAGCTATGTATAGAAGAATGGTCTATATATAGAAAATTGGACAGCTATGTATAGAAGAAGAGTCAATTTGTTAAAAAAAAATTCATAAAGATAAACTCGAAATGGATAAAAAACCTCAATGTGAGGCAGGAATCTATCAAAATCCTAGAGGAGAACATAGCCAGTAATCTCTTCGACATCAGCCACAGCAACTTCTTTCAAAACATATCTCCAAAGGCAAAGGAAATAAAAGCGAAAATGAACTTTTGGGACTTAATCAAGACCAAAAGTTTCTGCACAGCAAAGGAAACAGTCAACAAAACAAAGAGGCAACTCACGGAATGGGAGAAGATATTCGCAAATGACACTACAGACAAAGGGCTGATATCCAAGATCTATAAAGAACTCCTCAAACTCAACACTCAAAAATCAGATAATCATGTCAAAAAATGGACAGAAGACATGAACAGACACTTCTCCAAAGAAAATATACAAATGGCTAACAGACACATGAAAAAATGTTCCCTGAATCCATCAGGGAGATTCAAATCAAAACCACACTGACACCACCTTATACCAGTCAGAATGGACAAAATCAACAGGACAGGAAACAAGTGTTGGAGAGGATGTGGAGAAAGGGGAACACTCTTACACTGTTGGTGGGAATGCAAGTTGGTGCAGCCACTTTGGAAAACAGTATGGAGATTCCTCAAAAAATTAAAAATAGAGCTACCCTATGACCCTGCAAATGTACTACTGGGTATTTACCCCAAAGATACAGATGTCATGAAAAGAAGGGCCATCTGCACCCTAATGTTCATAGCAGCAATGGCCACAGTTGCCAAACTGTGGAAGGAGCCAAGATGCCCTTCAACAGACAAATGGTTAAAGAAGATATGGTCCACATATACAATGGAGTATTATGCTTCCAACAGAATGGATGAATACTCAACTCTTTTAATGACATGGATGGAACTGGAGAAGATTATGCTGAGTAAAATAAGTCAAGCAGAGACAGTCAGTTATCACATGGTCTCACTTACTTGTGGAGCATAAGGAATAACAAGGAGGACATTGGGAGGAGAGGTGAAGGGAGTTGGGGGAATCGGAGGGGAAGACAAACCATGAGATACTGTGGACTCTGAGAAACAAACTGAGGGTTTTGGAGAGGAGGGGAGTGGGGAATTGGTGGAGCCTGGTGGTAAGTATTAAGGAGGGCACATATTGCATGGAGCACTAGGTGTGATGCATAAACAATGAATCTTGGAACACTGAAAAAATAAAGTTTAAATTAAAAAAATTGAAAAAGCACTGCTAAAGATAAAGTGGATCATTAAATAAACATAAAACATTTTAGTTACAAGAAATAGTATTTATATGCACCTAATGAAGCATGTGACATGAAAAAGAGGATGAGGGAAGAGAAAAGTCTTCCAGGAGAAATCAAGAAGAAATATATAAATCCACAATCTTGATGTGGAACTTTTTTCTCTCAATAACTGCTAGAAAGTTAAAGATTAAATGAATGTAAAATATTTTAACACAATTATTAAAAAACCTTAACCTGATGGACACAAATGCATTTAGATAATATATAATAAATACGGATTTCAAACATACATAAAATGTTTGCAAAAACTAACCACATGACCACACAAAAAGGACTAAAACTATACAGACCATTTTCTCTGGCCTCAAGTTCAATTAAGCTAAGAAGAAATCATTAACAAAAGTTAACCGAAAATCACGTTTGGAAGTTAAGAAATAGGCTTTTAAATAATCCATGAATCAAAGAAAAAAAAGAATTAGAAAACATTTTGATTCCTTTTTGTCAAAGCTCACAGCAGCAATGAATGTCCAAGAAGCCAAGATGTCCTTAAACAGACAAATGGATAAAGAAGATGTTGTTAATAATGGAATATTACTCAGCTATCAGAAAAGATGAATACCTACCATCTGCACTGACATGGATGAACTTCAGGGGATTATGCTAAGTGAAACAAGTCAAGCAGAGAAAGACAACTGTCAAATGGTTTCACTCATACCTACAATATAAGGAACAGCGCAGAGGACCACAGGGGAAGGGAGGGAAAACTGAATAGAAAGAAATCAGAGAGAGAGACAAACCATGAGACTCTGGGAAAAAAACTGGGGGTTACATAAGGGAAGGGGAGTAAGGGGATGGGCTAACCAGATAATGGGTATTAAGGAGGGCACATGTGATGAGTACTGGGTGTTATACACAACTAATAAGTGATGAAGTTGAACGTTACATCAAAAAGTAATGATGTACTATATGTTGGCTAACTGAAAATAAATAAATAATCAAAAAAGAAAACATTTTGAACTAATGAAAAGGAATATCACAAGAAGTTATACACATTAAAAATATAAGGTGCTATTAAAAACAACCATATTAAATAAATTTGAAAATTCAAATGAAAATAGCAATTTCCTATAAAATATAGCTTGTTAAAAACAAATAAACCTGAACAGTACTAAATCAGCTAAAGAAACTGAATCAGTAGTTTAAAATATTCCAACAAAAACAAAGAAAAATAATTCAGGCCCATATAGTTTCAATAGCAAATTCTATGAAATGTTATACTCTTCTAGGAAAATAAAACAAAACAAAAAAGGGTATTCTCTACCATCCATTTTATAAGGTCAGCAAAGCCTTGATAATAAAACCTGAGATGGAAAGAATGGCAAGGGAAAATTGAAGGTCAATCTCATCAATGAATACAAATATAAAAAAATCCTGAACTAATTATTAGCCGACCAAAGCAACCAATACTTTAATAAATAAGATATATCACGATCAAGGTGAATTCATTTCAGAAAGGCATGCTGGGTTTAACATTAAAAAAAACAGGGGTACCCTAAGAATGAGGGGTGGAGACTTGGGGTGGATAGAGATATTCAGAAGGAGTACAGTGGGGAATTTTAGGGCAATGAGACTATTCATCTGATACCGTGATACTGGATACATAACATCATACATTTGTAAAAATCCTAGAAATCTGAAGCACGAAAAGATAACCCTAATGTAAACTATGAACTTTAATTAATAATGTATCAAAATTGGTTTACCAATTTTAACTAATGTATCAAGCTAATGTAAGATGTTAATAATAGGGGAAACTAGCAGAGAGAAGAGAGAACACTGCATAGTTTTAGCTCAATTTTATCATAAATTTGAAAGTCCTCTTTAAAAAAAGCCTACTCAAAAATACTATTTATAATAATTTTTAAAAAGGTTTGTCCAAAAATACAGATTTTAATAACAGATATATAAAACATTTTCACTCATGTATAAAAATACCCTCTGAAATATTGAAAAAAATAAAGATCTAAATAAATAAATATATGCAATGATCATCAATTTAAAGACTTGCTTTTTTTTTTTTAAAGATTTTATTTATTTATTTGACAGAGAGAGATCACAAGTAGGCAGAGGAAGGCAGAGAGAGGGGGAAGCAGGCTCCCCGCTAAGCAGAGACACCTATGTGGGGCTCCATTCAGAACCCTGGGATCATGACCTGAGCCAAAGGCAGAGGCTTTAACTAATGGAGCCACCCAGGTGCCCTGAAGACTTGCTTTTATAAAGATGTTATTCACCCTCCTTCTATACAGCAGTAGTTCTCAACTTTTGCTTTCCACTCCCCACAGATATGAATAACTAACTGAAGGTTAGGGTGGGATGCTAATGTCATTCAAGGGTAGAGATCAGAGATCCTGGTAAATATTCTACAATGCGAGAAAGCTTCCCCCAATAAATAACTATCCAGCCCCAATGTCAACATTATGGAGTTTGAGAAATCTGTTACACAAATTAATTTTAATTCTATTTAAAGCTCCAAGTTTAGGGGTTTTTTTTTTTTTTGGTTGTTTTGTTTTTTTTAAGTAGAACTTGGCAATCTAATTCTAAAATACACATGAAAATACAAAAGGACAAGCAATTTCTACAACGACTTCAGACAACAGTCTGGCACTACCTCGAAAAGTTCCATCTCTTACACTCCAGCAATTTCACTTCTCAGTACACAAACAAAGCATCTTGTATACACGGACACTGAATTAAGATCTGTCAAAGAGAGCTTAGAGTAGCACTGTTCATCATATCCAAAAGCTGGAAACAACCCAATATTCTTCAAGTGGGTAAATTTAAATAAACTAGTATTTTCACATAGTAAATACTTTAGGACAGTTCTCACAGGACAGAAATTTTGCACCCATGGGGACATTTACCACTGTCTGTAAACATTTTTGGTTGTCAAAATAAGAGAAGCAGGTATGGGAGGAGAGACAGGTATGTGCAATTGGCATCTAAAGGGTAGAGGCCAGAGATGCTGTTAAACATGCTACTATGTACAGGAAAGCCCACCACACCAAAGTATTGTTTGCTTTACATCAATGAAGATAAATGAAATATGGTACAGGAAACATAAATGAATCTCAAAAATAGAATGAATATTTTGGCAGAAAAAGAGTAATTAGCATTGTGTACAGTTAATTATCTAAAAAAAATAGGCAAAACTAAACTGTTTTAGGGATAGATCCACTAGTGGTAAAACTACAAAGAAAAGCAAGGAAATAATTATCACAAAATTAAAGTAGTATTCTTATCTCCGTG
This sequence comes from Mustela nigripes, assembly GCF_022355385.1. Lineage (NCBI taxonomy): Eukaryota > Metazoa > Chordata > Mammalia > Carnivora > Mustelidae > Mustela > Mustela nigripes. The sequence continues at coordinate 93,010,914 of NC_081558.1, forward strand.
GAAAATGGATGTGGTTGTGATAGAGAAGGGCCACATATGAGGAGGTTTCTGAAGTTCTGGCAATGTTATACTCCTTGAACTGAGTACTAGTAACACTGGGATTCATAATATAAATACTATTTAACCTATGTATCTACAGTTTATTTACCCGTTTGTATATAAAGGATGTCACAATTAAATAGGATTTAAGAGAAACAGTACTGATCTATCTATATACACTGTGCATAGAAGGAGACAAAATTCATTAAAGCAGACTTTGAAACAACATTTTGATTAATATATAACAAACACTGGTTCCTACCTTGTAAAGAGACTGAGACTTAGGAAACCAATAAAAATAACTTGAGGAAGAGATGCCCTATAATACTGGTAAAGGAATGGGAAAATGAAACAAATTAAGAAACGCAGACAGTAAGAAGTGTGTTACGTAGCCAATCACTACCATGGATAACTGAAACCTAATTAAACACCTTGGGAAACTCTCAAAGTCTGAGAAGGCCATGTACTTTAAAGTTAGCACACCTGAGCAGCAAAGGAGTTGGGGTATCTATACACCACCTCTCAGGCAGATAATGGTTAAAGCTATAGTGCCCAAATTGTGTACTGAGACATCCTAGGTCACTGAAGCAGACTCAGATAGAACTGTGGGATATTTTAAATTTTCAAAGGGAAATAGAGCAAATCAAATACTTGTCAAGCATGACAGAATCTATTAGCATGAGGTAATTTACAGTTTCAATATCAGATCACGCTTTATTTGTTATAACTATATTCTATCTTTGAGATCTTACAAATACTGCTGGAAAACCAATACAGAACAGAAAAGGAGAGTGATTCGAAAATTTAAGAAATTATACAGTGCCCATTGGGTACATATATCCTTTAGTAAGTAATCATGGTTAAGGATAGTATTTTTATAATTATTTCCATTATATTTATTTTACCAACTAGCTCCTAAGTTCTTAGGACGTAAACTGGTTGGAACTAACCACCTCAAAATGGAATTGTTAGGTATTTCTTTTGGATACAGATACCATGAAAATATTACTGAGACACTAACTGACCCACAAAACGGTCAAGTTCAAGAACTTCAGGATCACAGGACCTTAGGAGGTGATCCCTGGTAATTCTCTAGCAATCTTGCATTCCTAGAAGACCCTCATGCATTTGGAAGCCCACTGGCAGGTAAAAACACTATAAAATGGAGCCATTACTTGTTATAAGCAACAATGAAAGAAGGTACTTCTAACCAACACATCACAATCTCATAAATGTACTCTTTTTTTAAGTAAAAATAAGCACATTTGTGGAAAAAAAAAACCTATCAAAATCCCTGGTATATTTCTGAAATATGTTATATATTGGTATTAGCATATGCCTGAATACATATGCCTATACCAAATAAATTAAAAAATAGTTTTCTAAATATAGGGCTATCTTTAATTTGTCATGCATGATATCATGAATATGTCCATCAATCTGTGTTGTCTTAGCTTCCTCAGAATTTATTCCTATGAAATTTATATTTTACAGCATTAAAATGCAATCCTAAGTGAATATTACTTATATATTCATTCATTCATTAATATTTGAGAGACAGCGCACATGCACAGGTGTGTGACTGGGGGATGGGGGTTGGAACAGAGAAAAAGAGACAAGAGACTCTGCTGAGCCTGGAGCCCGATGTGGGGCTCCATCTCATGACCCTGAGACTGTGACCCAAGCCAAAATCAATAGTAGGATGCTTAACCACTGAGCCCCTAGGTGCCCCTAAGTCAATATTATTTAAATCAACTTTCCATCCCCATCCTTCCTACTCCACTGGTACTGAATACATCCTATTATTACACACTGAATTAGTCACTATATTCTGAGGATTCCCAGCAATAAATACACTTCACTCCAGATGGTTCAAATGAAGATTTTAACATGGAGACTACAGATCTGTGGGCAGAATTAAGGAAACAAATAGTGGTGCTGATGCAACTTAAGATACCTAAAGTAGGAAGCCAGTAACATTCACTAGACACCATAGCTTTAGAAAAAAAATGGGCTGATGCAACAGAATACCAATCTAGATTTGAGAAACCCTTTTTAATACAAGAAGTCCAACACAAGGATTTCAACACAAGCCTTACTTCAAATATATAATAACAAAGTAATTGGCTTTTGTAATAAAAAACAATTTTTCCCCATTTGTTCTATCTTTTGACCTTCCCTATACTGTGCGCTCCAGGTAAAGTCTGCAGTATATTTTTTAGTGTTCTTTTAAATAACCAATTTTTATTTACATATTTTATATATAGTCTTTTTTTTAACAGATTCTGAGGCAAAATTAATTTTGAGTCACATTAATAAAATATTTTCCCATTTAAGAAAGGATTTCTCCCATGTTCCCTTCTAGTGTTTACCTTCTTTCTTACTGGTATTTATTGTTTCTGTCTTTGTTTTTGCTACTTGTTGATTTTTTTAATTTAAACTGTTGATGCACTGGGAATTCATCCTCATATATACAATCAAGTGAATCATTTTCAATACTTTCCTCATTTTTATCTTAAAAAGGGAGTTCAGGGGCACCTGGGTGGCAAATTCAGTTAAGTGTCTAACTTTGGCTCAGGTTGTGATCTTAGGGTTTAGCTCAGGTTGTGATCTTAGGGTCATGGGATAGCCCTAAGTCAGGCTCCCAGCTCAGGAGGAGCTTGTCCCTCTCCCTTTGCCCACCACCACACTTGTGTGTGCGCTCCCCTTTTCTCCCTCTCTCTCTCAAATAAATAAAATCATTTTAAAAAAAGATTTTTTAAAAAAGATCTTTTTAAAAAAAGATTTTATTTATTTAACAGAGATCACAAGTAGACAGAGAGGCAGGCAGAGAGAGAGAGGAAAAGAAGCAGGCTCCCCGCTGAGTGGAGAGCCCGATGCGGGGCTTGATCCAAGGACCCTAAGATCACGACCTAAGCCGAAGGCAGAGGTTTAAATCCACTGAGCCACCCAGGCACCCCTCAAATAAAAAAAAAAAAAATCTTTAAAAAGTTGTGTGTTGGATTCTATTATCTGTACTTTGAAAAGTATAAAACACTAATGAAAGAAGCTGAAGATGACACGAATGGAAAGACATTCCATGCTTATGGATTGGAGGAACAAATATTTCAATGTCTATGCTACCCAAAGAATCTACACATTTAACACAATCCCTAACAAAATAGCAAGAGCACTTTTCACAGAATGAAAACAATCCTAAAATTTGTATGGCCCACAAAAGACTCCAAGTAGCCAAAGCAATCTTGAAAATGAAAAACAAAGCTAGAAGCAACACAATTTTGGACTTTAAGCTATATTACAAAACTTTAGTAATTAAAACAGTATGGTACAAACACAAAAAGAAACACACAGATCAGCGAAACAGAATATAAAACCCAGAAAAATGAACCCACAACTATTCGGTCAATTAATTTTCAAAAAAACAGGAAGGAATATTCAAAGGAAAAAAACAAAAACAAAAACCAATCTCTCCCAAAAATGATTTTAGGAAAACTGGACAGCAACATGCAAAAGAGTGAAACTGAACCACTTTCTCACACTACACACAAAAATAAATTCAAACTGGATGAAAGACCTAAATGTGAGACAGGAAACCATCAAAATCCTAGAGAACACAAGAATAACCTCTTTGACATCAGCCATAGCAACTTCTTTCTAGGTATATCTCCTAAGGTAAGGAAAACAAGAGGAAAAATAAACTACTGGGACTTCATCAAAATAAAAAGCTTCTGCACAGAAAAGGAAACAATCAGACTGAAAAGCAACTATGGAATGGTGAAAGGTATTTGCAAATGACATACCAGATCAGACTGAAAGGCAACTATGGAATGGTGAAAGATATTTGCAAATGACATACCAGATACCAAAATATAAATAGAACTTATAAAGCTCAATACCCCAATAAAACAAATAATCCAATTTAAAAAATGGACAATAGGTGCAGCCACTCTGGAAAACAGCATGGAGGTTCCTCAAAATGTTGAAAATAGAACTGCCCTATGACCCAGCAATTGCACTATTGGGTATTTACCCTAAAGATACAAACGTAGTGATCCAAAGGGGCACGTGCACCCGAATGTTTATAGCAGCAATGTCCACAATAGCCAAACTATGGAAAGAACCTAGATGTCCATCAACAGATGAATGGACCAAGAAGATGTGGTATATATACACAATGGAATACTATGCAGCCATCAAAAGAAATGAAATCTTGCCATTTGCGACAACATGGATGGAACTAGAGCGTATCATGTTTAGTGAAATGAGTCAAGCAGAGAAAGACAACTATCATATGATCTCCCTGATATGAGGAAGTGGTGATGCAACATGGGGGCTTAAGTGGGTAGGAGAAGAATAAATGAAACAAGATGGGATTGGGAGGGAGACAAACCATAAGTGACTCTTAATCTCACAAAACAAACTGAGGGTTGCTGGGGGGAGGGGGTTTGGGAGAAGCGGTGGGATTATGGACATTGGGGAGGGTATGTGCTTTGGTGAGTGCTGTGAAGTGTGTAAACCTGGTGATTCACAGACCTGTACCCCTGGGGATAAAAATATATGTTTATAAAAAATTAAAAATTAAAAAAAAATTTTAAAAATGGACAATAGACATCTTCCAAAAGAAAGACATGCAGATGACCAAAAGATACATGAAAAGATTCTTAACATCATTCCTAGTCAGGGAAATACAAATCAAAACTACAGTGAGATACCACCTCACACATGTCAGAATGGCTAAAACCAACAACATAAGAAACAGGGGTGCCTGGCTGGCTCAGTGGGTTAAGTGGCTGCCTTTGGCTCAGGTCATGATCCCAGAGTCCTGGGATCGAGTCCTGCATCAGGCTCCCTACTCAGCGGAGAGCCTGCTTCTCCCTTCCTCTGCCTGTCACTCTTCCTACTTGTGCACTCTCTCAACCTCTCTGTCCAATAAATAAATAAAATCTTAAAAAAACAAAAAGAAAGGAAAAAAAACAACTGGTATTGGCGAGGATGTGGAGAAAGGTGAACCCTCTTGAACTGTTGGTAGGTATGCAACTGGTGTAGCCACTCTGGAAAACAGATGGAGGGTTTTCAAGAAGTTAAAAATAAACTACCCTAGGATCCAGGAATTACGCTATTAGGTATTTACCCAAAGAATACAAAAATGCAAATTCAAAGGGATTATATGCACCCATTTGTTTACACCACCATTTTCTACAATAGCTAAATTATGGAAACAGCCCAAGTGTCTATCGACTGATAAATGGATAAAGAAGATATGATACTATATATTCAATGGAATATTACTCAGCTATAAATAGGAATTAAATCTTGCCATTTGCAACAACATAGAATGGAGCCAGAGAGCATTATAATAACCCAAACAAGTCAGTCAAAGAAAGACAAATACCACATAATTTCATTCATACATGGAATTTAAGAAACAAAACAAACAAGCAAAGGGTAAGAGAAAAGAGAGAGGGGGTAAACCAAAAAACAGACTCTTAACTACAGAGAACTGATGGTTATGAAGTGGGGGGGGCGGTGCATGAAATAAGTGATGAGGATTAAAGGAGTACACTTAACGTGATAAGCACTGGGTATTGTATGGAAGTGTTGAGTAACTATATTATACATCAGAAACTCGTATTATGCAGCATATTAACTGGAATTTAAATAAAAACTTAAAAAGGGGGAGGTATTGGGATGCCTGGGTGGCTCAGTCATTAAGCGTCTGACTTTGGCTCAGGTCATGATCCTGGGATCCTGGAATTGAGCCCTGCATCAGGCTCCCACTCAGTGGGAAGACTGCTTCTCCCTCCCCCATCCCCCGTGCTTGTATTCACTCTCTTGCTTTCTCTCTCTCTCTCTTTCTAATAAATAAATAAAATCTTAAGAAGAAAGGGGGGGGGGTCTTTTATTCCATTATCTAACTGACTATTCTTATATAAACTAAACATTTTAATTTATCCATATTGACTCTATAAGCCTAAAAATTTACATAATTATTTTACTGTTGGTCTCCTGAACCTTCTAAACATTCAGTAGTATTTTGAATTAGGTATCATACTTACTTCATTTCCTTGTCTAAATGTGTTGACTTATATCACCAAAATAATATTAAAGAGTTGTGAGAGTGGGCTACTTTGCCTCCTTTAACTTTGTGAAAATGACTCCATCAGTTTCCCCGGAGCATAATGTTGGTTTTATGATTAAAAAATTTTTCCCTTCCATTTTTTTTTTAAGATTTTATTTATTTATTTGACAGAGAGAAATCACAAGTAGATGGAGAGGCAGGCAGAGAGAGAGAGAGAGAGAGAGTAGCAGGCTCCCCGCTGAGCAGAGAGCCCGATGTGGGACTCGATCCCAGGACCCTGAGATCATGACCTGAGCCGAAGGCAGCGGCTTAACCCACTGAGCCACTCGGGCGCCCCACCCCCTTTTTTTTACATTTACTTTCAGACTTTACACAAAAGGTTTAAGAAGGATACAAAGAATTTCTAAATTCCCAGATGTAAATATTTTTATTTGATTCATCCTTTCACTCCTCATGTATCCCTTTATTCTTTAATATTTCAGTGTATAACTCCCCCAACAAAAACAATTTCTTACGCAACCATCCCATAATTATGAAATTAACACTGATGTAAAATACATATGTTCTAATCCACAGAACTAATTTGATTTCAGTATTTGTCTCAATAATACCTGTTGTGTCAAAAGAAAAAACCTAGTATTGCACATGGCACTGAGTTGCCATGTTTCTTCAGTCTTTAATCTAGAGAAGTTTCTGAGTATGTCGTACTGCAAACTAACTTTTTAAGGTGTTCAGAACAGTTATTTTAAAGAATATACCTCAACCTGACCTTGCCCGATGTTTCCCCATGAATAGATTTACACTCTGCACTTTAGGCAAGAAAACTATGGAAAAGAATGACGTTGAGTTCTTTTAAGTGCACTCTGGGAAGCACATGCTATCAACTAGGTAAATAACTGGAAATATCTGCTTTCATCATTTGATTATGGTCAAATCTGTGTTTATAAACTATAAGGTTACTCTTTTACCTATTGTAATAGACATCTTGCAAGAAGACATTCTGAAACTAAGCAAATACTGTGTTCTAACTCAAGCATTCTCCTTCTAGTTTTAAAGCCCAACAACTGAATTCAAAAGTTACTTTACTTAGTACTTTTTACACTCTTCAGTTTGGGTATGTTATTTATGGTATGGCATGGTAAATGGTTTATATATTTCATTTGCAAACAATTTAGGATTTTTCTGAAAATGTGAAGCATTAAGGTAATTCCAGAAGTTAGGACTATTTCAAAGTACATTTCGGGAGCTTGGGAAGATGCAAAAGTATGAGGACTCTGAGATAACTTCATCCTACAGACATACCAAGGTTACAACTATATATACTATAACTCACTCTGAAAACAACCTGAAGCCTGAATGGCTATTCCAGAGCTAAAGAAATAAAGAAAAAGTCACCTTAGGAAGGGTAGGAGGGGCAGAGAGCCAATCAGAAACAAACAAAAACAAAAAACAAACAAACAAAAAACATAGTGGAACTGCCCAACAAGCAAGAAAGGTATCACAGGAACAGATAAATTACCTGAGGAGTGAGTGGATCAAGCCCCATACCAGGTACCATCACCACCCTGGTCCTCTACACAAGAAAGATAAGGCCCCATTAGTGCCCTGCTTTGAAAATCAACAGGGCTTAACTGCAGAAGATCAAGAGTGCTACAGGAAATTGAGAAAATGGGATAATGCACAGTATCACTCATTCTGAGAGCCAGTCCTGAGATAGCAGTTTGCAAAGCACCTGTATTGGAAAGACGACGTATTTTATTTTTTTAAAGATTTTATTTATTTACTTGACAGAGATCACAAGTAGGTGGAGAGTAAGGAAGGCGGGGGTGGGGGGAGCAGGCCCCCCGCTGGGCAGAGAGCCCAATGCAGGGCTTAAGCCCAGGCACCTAAGATCATGACCTGAGCTGAAGACAGAGGCTCAACCCACTGAGCCACCCTGGTGCCCTAACAAAGACTACATGCTGACTAATTTTAGGGTATGTGCCAAAACAGCAGGAATCTGTGAACCTTCTTCAGAAGTGGAAGTGCTGACAGGCACCATTTTTCTTGCTCTCCTTCAGCCTAGGTAGACCAATGAGATGACAAGACAGTTCTGATGCTAGCCATCTGTCTTGCTGGCACCAGCTGGCATCCAGCAAAGCGGCTCTTGGTCAGTCACACCCAGCAGCCAACCTCAGTTGAAACCAGTGTCCCCCCCAAAGTGGCTAGTGCCCTGTCATACTTGACAGACAGCCCTGGCCAGGACTGGCCACTCTTCCAAAGCAACCCCTGCCCTGGAAGGGGGTAAAGAGCCACCCCACCACCACCACCACCACTAACAGCACAAAAGCTGCAGCTAAGTCTCTCAGCCAGCTGTGGCTGGGAGCTAACCACACCCAACAAAACAACTGCTGAAGCTGCAACCAGAACACTAAGCCCACCAAGTCAAGGGACATCCCCGTCCACTAGTGTGCCCACAATAGCTAAAAATGCTCATTACAGCCAGTTGGGCTAGAGGCCAGTCACACCAAAAAAGCACAACCACAGCAGACGCAGCACAGTCACAATAGGAAGGCGCACACAGTCCATGTAGGGTAAACCCTAAATTTCCTAGTTTTGGTGACCTTGGGAAATTGAGTTAATAAACCCCACAGAATGCCTCCTATGTAAGGTCACTACTTTCAAAACCAGGAGATGTACCTGACCTACCTAATACATAGAAACAAACACAAAGAATAAGACAAAATGAAGAGACAGAAAAATGAAAAAAAAAAAAAAAGACAACATCTCAGAAAAACAACTACATGAAATGGTGATAAACAATCTCCCTGGTAAGGAATTCAAAATAACAATCATAAAGATTCTCTCAGACTTGAGACAAGAGTGGATGAACTCTGTGAGAACTTCAATGAAGAGAGAAAATATAAAAAAGAACCAATCAAAGCCAAAGAATACAATAACCGAAATAAAAAATACACTAGAGATTATCAACAATAGATTAGAAGATTTAGAATGGATCAGTGATCTGGAAGACATCCAAATTAAAAATGAGAATAAATTAAGGGAACTCTGGTAGACATCAAGAGTACCAACATTCACATTATAAGGATCCCAAAAGAAAACAGAAAAAGGCAAAAAGATTATTTGAAAAATTTATGGCTGTAAACTTCCTAACCTGGAGAAGGAAACAAACATCTAGGTAGACAGAAAAGAGAGCCCATATACAATGAACCCAAAGAGATCACCGCAAGACAAATAACTAAAATGCAAAATTTAAAGAAAATCCTAAAAGGGAATAAGAGAAAAAAAGCAATTAGTTACATACAAGGACATGCCAACAAGACCATAAACTGATGTTTAAAAAAAAAAAAAACTTCGCAAGCCAAAAGAAGTTGTATGATATAATCAAAGTGCTGAAAAGAAAAAAACCTACAACGAAGAGTATACCACCTGGCAAGATTATCATTCAAAACTGAAAGAAAGATAAAGAGTTTCCCAGATAAAAGTTTAAAGGAGTTCCTCATCACTGAATGGGCTTTAAAGTTCTAGAAGAACTTGGTTAACTGGAAAAGAAAAAACTATTACAAGTAAAAAAACTGTGAAAAGATCTCACTGGTACAAGTAAAATCATGGTAAATGAAGTAGATAAACACTTATCAAGCTAATATGAGGGTTAAAAGACAAAAATACTAAAATCAATTTTACCTACAATAATTCATTAGGGAATACACAAAATACAAAGATAATAAAATATGACATCGTATACATAAAACATGGAAAGGGAGTAAAAATGTAATGCTTTTAGAATGTGTTCAAACTTAAGCGACCATCAACATAAAATAAAGTTATATACATAGGATGTTATATATGAATGTCATGATAACCACAAACCAAACCTACAACAGACATAAAAAATAAAGAGAAAGAAAAAAAGCATAATGCTAAGAAAGTCATCAAATCAAAAGGCAAGAGAGTAAGAGAAGACAGGTACAAAGCAGAACTACAAAATCCTAGAGGAGAACATAGGCTGTAACCTCTTTGACATCGGCCACTTCTTTCAAGACAGGTCTCCAAAGGCAAGGGAAACAAAAGCGAAAATGAACTTTTGGGACTTAACATTAAGACAAAAAGCTTCTGCACAGCAAAGGAAATAGTCAGAAGAACAAAGAGGCAACCCACAGAATGGGAGAAGATATTTGCAAATGACACTGCAAAGGGCTGGTACCAAGATTTATAAAGAATTTCTCAAACTCAACACCCAAAAACAAATAATCAAGTCAAAAATGAGCAGAAGACATGAGCAGACATTTCTCCAAAGAAGACATACAAACGGCTAAGAGACACATGAAAAAGTGTTCAACATCATTAGCCATCAGAGAAACTCAAATCAAAACCACATGGAGATACCACCTTACACTAGTTAGAATGGCAAAAATCAACAAGGCAGGAAACAACAAATGTTAGAGACGATGTGGAAAAAGGGGAACCCCCTTATACTGCTGGTGGGAATGAAAGTTAGTAAAGCCGCTCTGGAAAACAACAGGGAGTTTCCTCAAAAAGTTGAAAACAGAGATACCCCATGATCCAGCAACTGCACTGCAGGGTATCTATCCCAAAGATATAGATGTAATGAAAAGAAGGAGCACATATATGCCAGGGCTCATAACAGCAATGTCCACAACAGCCAAACTGTGGAATAAACCAAGATGCTTCATTAGACAAATGAATAAAGATGATGGGGTCCATATATACAATGGAATACAACTCAGCCATCAGAAAGGATGAATATCCACCATGTGCATCTACATGGATGGAACTGGAGGGGATTATGCTAAGTGAGATAAGTCACACAGAGAAAAACAATTATCGTATGGTTTCACTTATACGTGGAACATAAGGAGTAGCACAGAGAACATTAGGGGAAGGAATGGAAAAATGAAGCAGGGGAAATGAGAGGGGTGACAAACCATGAGACACTATGGACTCTGAGAAACAGACTGAGAGTTTCAGAGGGGTAGGTGGGAGGATGGGTTAGCCCAATGATGGGTATTAAGGAGAGCACATGGGGCGCTGGGGTGGCTCAGTCGTTAAGCATCAGCCTTTGGCTCAGGTCATGATCCCAGGGTCCTGGGATCAAGCCCCACGTCAAGTTCCCTGCTCTGTGGCAAGCCTGCTTCTCCTTCTCCCACTCCTCCTGTTTGTGATCCCTCTCTGGCTGTCTCTCTCTCTCTGTCAAATAAATAAACTCTTTAAAAAAAAAAAAAAAGGAAAGAAAAAAAAGGAGGGCACGTATTACAGGGAGCACTGGGTGTTATATGCAAACAATCATGGAATACTACAACAAAAACTAATGAAGTACTTAAATAATGACTAACAGAACATAATAAAAAAGAAAAATCTGGGGAAAAAAAACTACAAAACAATCAGGAAACAGTTAACAAAGCAACATTAAGTACATATCAATAACCACACATTAAACACAAATGGACTGAAATGATCTAACCAAAAGGGCAAATGTAAACTAAAAAAAGACCCATCTATACCGTGACTACAAGAAACTCACTTCAGACCTAAAAACGCTTACACACTGAAAGTGAATAAAGAGAAAAAGATATTCCATGCAAATAGAAGACCCCCTCCCCCCCAAAAAAGCTGTGATAGCAATATTTAGATAAAACAAAACAGACTTCAAAAGAAAGACTAAAACAACAACAACAGACAATACCTAATGGTAAAGGGATAAATCCAGCAAGAAAATATAACAATTTTAAATATCTATGTACTGAACATGGGAGTACCTTGATACATTAAGTAAATATTTAGAGGCATAAGGAGAAACTGACATTGATACAATAATAGTAGAGTACTTTAATACCTCACTTATATCACTGGATAAATCATTCAACCAGAAATTCAATAAGGAAATTCTGTCTCTGACCAGCACAATAATAGATGAGACAGACTTAACAGTTACATACAGAAAACTCCATCAAAATTTAGCAGAACATAGTTCCTGATTGCAAAATAAAAGATTCTCCAGGATAGATTACATGATAGGCCACAAAACAGGTCTCAGTAAATTTAAGAAGACTGAAATCTTATCAAGCATCTTTTCCAATCACAATACTATGAAACTTAAATCAATTACAAAAAAAAAAAAAAACCCTTGAAAAAGACACAAACACCTACAGACTAAACATTCTACTAAACAACCAATGGGTCAAGAAAGAAATCAAAAAGTACATCACAAAATAACCTGACACAAATGAAATTAGAAACAGAGCAGTTCAAAATATTTGGAAAAGAAAAACTAGTTGTGCTAGAGAAGTTTACAGCAACACAAACTACCTCAAGAAACAAACAACAAAAAAGCTCAAATAATCTAAACTCACACCCAGAGGAAACAGAAAAAGAATGATTTTAAGCACAAAGTTAATAAAAAAAAAATAACAAGAATGGAAAAAACTTAATTACAGACAAAATAAATAATAGAAAAGATCAATAAAACTAAGATCTGGTTCTTTGAAAAGATCAAGAAAACTGATAAACTTTTAGCCACATTCATCATAAGAAAGAGGACTTTTTAAAAACCAGAAATGAAAGAAATTACAGCTACCACCACAGAAATACAAAAAGTAAGAGACTGCTTCAAAACATTATATACCAACAAACTGGACTACCTAAAAGCAACAGATAAATTCCTAGAAACACAAAATTTTCCAAGAATGACTTGGGAATTAAAAAGAAAATCTGGGCCAATTAGTAGTAATGAAACGGAATCAGTAATTACTAGCAATGAAACTGAATCAGTAATCAAAAACTCCCCAAAAACCAAAGGCCAGAATCAGATAGCTTCACAAATGCATTCCACCAAACATTTTAAAAAGAGTTAATACCTACCCTTCCCAAATTATTCCAAAAAGTTCAGGAGGAAAAAAATGTTTCTAAATTCATTCTCCAAGACCAGCATTACATATATACCCAAACGAGACAAAGACCCTAAAGAAAAATATATGCCAATATCCCTGGATATACATGCAAAAATCCTGAACAAAATATTAGCAAACTTAATTCAATTATGTATTAAAAGGATCATTCACTATAATCAAGTGGAATTTATTCCAGGGATGCAGGTGATGGTTCTATATATAGGGTCATTGATTTATCTGCAAATCAATCAATGTGATAAGCCACATTAACAAAATAAAAGGTTAAAAACCTTTATGATCCCCTCAAGAAATGCAGAAATAGGATTTGGCAAAATTCAAACTACATTCACGATAAAAACTCTGAAGAGAACAATGAAGAAACACTCCTCAACATAATAAAGGCCATATATAACAAATCAGTTAAAATCACAACGGTAAACAGCTGAAAGTTTTTCCTTCAAGATCAGGCACAAAACAAGGATGTCCACTGTCCCCACCTTTATTCAACATAGACTGTAAGTCCTAGCCACAGCAATCAGACAACAAAAAGAAGGAAAAGGCATCCAAATTGTTAAGGATGGAGTTAAGCTGTTATTATTTACAGATGACATGACCCTATATATAGAATACCTAAAGACTCCATCAAGAAACTATTAGAATAAATAAAATCAGTAATGTTGCAGGATACAAAATTAATATAAACAATCAGTTATGTTTGTATACACTAATAAGTAACTAGCAGAAAGAGAAATTTAGAACTGCAGCGAAAAGGATAAAATACTTAGGAATAGATCTAACCAAAGGAGGTGAAAGACCTATACCCTGACACTGATGAAAGAAACTGAAGACAGCAAAAACAAATGAAAAGATACAAAGATTTAATATTGTTATAATGTCCATACAACCCAAAGATTCAATTACAGATTGAATCAGATTCAATACAATCCCTATCAAAATATAAATAGCATTTTTTTTTTTTTTTTTACAGAACTAGAATAACCCTAAAATTCCTATGGAACCATAAATGACTCCAAACAGCCAAAGCAAACTTGAGAAAGAAGAACAAAGGCAACCGTTATTAGAATTCCTGATTTCAAACTATAGTGCAAAGCAACAGTAACCAAAATAGTACAGTACTGGCACAAAATCATATACACAGATCGACAGAAGAGAACAAAGAGTACAGAAATAAACTGATGCATATATGGCCAATCAATCTATAACAAAGGAAGTAAGAATATATACAATGTGAAAAGATAGTCTTCAATAAACCATGCTGACAAAACTGGGCAGCTACATGCAGAAGAATAAAACTGGACTACTTTCTCTGTTTAAAGATTTTTTTAAAGATTTACTTAGTTGAGAGAGAGAAAGCTGGACTACTTTCTTTTACCGTATAAAAAATAAGTCAAAATGAATTAAAGACCTAAATGTAAGACCTGAAAACATAAAACTCGTGAAAGAAAACATAAGCACTAAACCCTTGAACACCAGTCTTAGCAATACTTTTTGGGTTCTATCTCTTTGGGTAAGGGCAACAAAAGCAAAATAAACAACTGGGACTACGTCAAACTAAAAAGCTTTTGCACAATGAAGCAAACCAGCAATAAAACAAAAAGGCAATGTTAACAAATAGGAGAAAATATTTGCAATTACGTATCTGATGAGGTGTTAATGTCCAAAATATATAAAGAACTTATAAAATTTAATCTCCAAACAAATAATTTGATTTAAAAATGGGCAGAGAACATGAATAGACATTTTCCCCTTGAATACATAAGGAACATGAAAAGATGCTCAACACTAATCATCAGGGAAATGCAAATCAGAATAACAATGAGGTATCACTTCACACCAATCAGAATGACCAATATCAAAAAGATAAGCAATAACAAGTATTGGCAAGAGTGTGGAGAAAAAAGAAGCCGTATTGCACTGTGAGAATATAAACTGGTGAGCCACTAAGGAAAATACTGTGAAGGTTCCTCAAAAGATTAATAATAGAAATACCTTATGATCCAGTAATTCCACTTCTGGGTATTTACCTGAAGAAAATGAAAACACTAATTTGAAAAGATATGCACACCTATGTTACTGCAGCATTATTAACAATAGCCAAGATATAGGAGCAACCTAAACATCAATCAATAGATGAATAGGTAAAGAATGTGTGTGTGTGTGGGGGGGGTGGTATATGTGTACACACACACAAACACAGACATGTGCACAAGCACATGCTCAACAGAGTATTACTCAGCCATAAAAAAGAATGAAATCTTGCCATCGGCATGGCAAACTGATGGACATTCATATGACATGGTTGTATCTACAGGGTATAATGCTATGTGAAACAAGTCAGACAAAGAGAAATACCCTATGTTTTCACATATAGGTGGAACCTAAGAAACAAAACAAATGAACAAAGAAAACAGAAACAGACTTGTAAATATGGAGAACTGACGGTTGCCAAAGGGGTGGAAGGAGGAAGTAGGTGAAATAGGGGAAGGGATTAAGACGTATAAACTTCTAGTTATAAAATAAGTCACAGGAATGAAAAATACAGCACAGAAAATGTAGTCAACAATACTGTAATAACTTTGTATAGGTGAGAGAGAACTACATTTATCATGAGGAACATTTCATAGTGTATATAAATGTGAAACCATTATGTTGTACACCTGAAATTAATATTGTGTATCAACTATACTTCAATTTAAAAGAACGTATATTCAAATTAAGTGTCATCCTTTCACCCCAATTCCCTCTAGACTTTCCACCTCATTTACATACACACACAACACCCTGCAGGTAGCCTTTCAATATTCTGTTTGGTCTTTCCTGTTTCCATTTGCTCTAAAGAAGGTACATATATGTATTCCATTTTCCCCTTTCTTCCCAAGAAAGTTGCATACTGTAGACACTCTTGCACTTTGCATTTCGCCCTTAAAAATGTATCCTGAAAATCTCCCTGCATCAGTCCACGGAATTCTTCCACATTTTTTTTTACAGTGGAATTTTACAAAATTCCATTGTAAACCTCCCATGACAATTTACTTTATCACTCTCCCATATATGAGTATTTAAGTTGTTTCCAACATTTTGCCATAGCAAATAGTATTATATTAAGTAACACTGTGCCTTTATTTTCTTAATTCTGGAGGTGTATCTTCATGGCAAATTTACAGAAGTAAGATGACTGGCTGGATAAAAACAAATGCAGTTTTGGTAGCTATTGCCAAATCTCTTTCCATCAGAGATGTATCAACTTTTATACCAAGGAACAATGTAACAATGTCTATTTTCTAATAGCTTAATCAACAGACTATTGTAATTTTGAAATTTATCAATCTGATAGGTGATTCTCAGTGTAGATGACATTTGCCTTTCTCTTCTTTCTTATGTTTTAAGATATGCATACTAAATTGTCATTAGTATTTGGGTTTATTTCTGGATTTTTATTATATTCCACTGATGAAAAAGACAGTGTGCTTTCTTCTTAATCATATTAAGACCATTCTATGACTTTTATCAAAATGTTCTAAAATCCATTTTTTCAAATGCCTCTTCAGAAACCAAGAAGATACTAGATAGGAAAATTGGCAAGGAGTGGAAACAGAGAATTCAAAGAAAAAGTAATAGAAATAGCTCTCAAGCCTCATTCAAAAGAGAAATACAAATTAAAACCATCCATATACAAAAATTAACCACAATCAACAACCTAAATATAAAGCTGTAACTATAAAACTACAGATTTTCCTTCACTTATGATGGGGTTACAACCTGATAAGCCCAACATACATAAGTTGAAAATATTAAGTCAAAAATGCACTTAATACATCCGACCCACTGAATATCATAGCTTAGTCTAGCCTCCCTTAAGTGTGCTCAGAACACTTCATTAGCCTACAGTTGGGTAAAACTTTCTAATACAAAGCCTATTTTTATAATACAGTGTTGAATACCTCATGTACTTTACTGAATGCTGTACTGAAAGTGAAAAACAGAATGATCATAGAGGTAAAGAATGGTTGTGAGTGTATTGCTTGTTTACCACCAGTTATTACCTGACTGACTAGGCTCACTGCTTCTGCCCAGTATCAGGAGACAGCATTCTATCACATAGCTCTAAGTGCAAGAAAAGGTCAAAATACAACATTCAAAGTACAGTTTCGTTTTTCTTTATTATTATTATTAAAGATTTTTATTTATTTTATTTGACAGAGATCACAAGTAGGCAGAGAGGCAGGCAGAGAGAGAGGGAAGAGGAAGCAGGCTCCCCGCCAAGCAGAGAGCCCGATGCGGGGCCCGATCCCAGGACTCTGGGATCATGACCTGAGCCGAAGGCAGAGGCTTTAACCCACTGAGCCACCCAGGCGCCCCTCAAAGTACAGTTTCTATTGAATGTATGTTATTTCTACAACATCATAGAGTTTAAAAAATCACAAGTTGAGGGGCACCTGGGTGGCATAGTCGGTTAAGCATGGGACTCTTGGGTTTCAGTTAAGGTCGTGACCTCAGTGTCATGAGATCAAGCTCCATGCTGGGCTCCATACTCAGTGTCGAGCCTGCATTAGACTGTCTATCCCTCTCTCTTTGCCCCGCTCTGCCACCTCTCTCTAAAATAAATAAATAAATCTTTAAAAATAGATTTTTAAAAAATCCCAAGCTGAATCATAGTAAGTTGGGGACTGTCTTTATTTGGAAAAAAAAAAAAAAAAAGGATACGTCTTCATGCCCTTTTATTTAGTAATGGATTCTTAGATTTATGAATCTAAAAGCATGAGCAAAAAATTTTAAAAAAGAATGAAATGGACTAAATTAAAAATTAAAACGTTTGAGTACAAAAGGATATCTTTAAGAAAGTGAAAAGCTACAAAATGGGAAGAAAGTAGTTCCAATTTATATATCTGATAAGGGCTTAGTATTCAGAATATACAGAGAACTCTTAACAATGCACAATAAAAGGAAAATAATTTAGAAATGAACAGAGGACTTGAATACACATCTCTTCACTTGATCTTAGCCAAAAGGCCGAGAAGTGACTGAATACACATTTCTTAAAAAAAGATACAGAAGGCCAACAGACACATGAAAATCTGTTCAAGATCACTGATAATTAAGGAAACACAAATCAAAGCCACAACGAGATACCACTCCAAACCCACTAGGGACACTTAAAATTAAAAAATTGGAAAACAGCAAGTGTTGGCAAGGATGTGGAGAAAAGGGAACCCAAGAGACGGTTGGTGGGCATGTAAATTGGGGCAGCTACTGTGGTAAACAATATGGACAGGAGGTGAAGAAATAAGAATCCTTTTAACATTTTTTTACAGGAATATAAAATGCTACAGCTACTGTGGAAAACAATTTGATGGTTCCCTAAAAAAGGAAAATAAAATTACCATAGGATCCAGGAATTCCACTCCTATGTATTTAACCCCCAAAATCAAGAAACAAGTACTCAAACAGAATTTGTTCATAAATGTTTATAGTTGTGGAAATAATCCAAATGTCCACCAACAGATGAATAAATTTAAAAAATTGTGATCTATACCACAATGCTATTCAGCCATTAAAAGGAATGAATTATAGATACATGGCACTACCTTGACAAACCGTGAAGATATTATGGTTAGGTAAAAGAAATCAGACACAGAAGGTCTGATGTTGTAGAACTACTTTTATATAGGATGGCCAAAACAGGCAGATCTATAGGAACAGAAAGGAGATTAGAATTTGCCAAGGGCTGAAGGAGGAGAGGCAAATGGGAATGAGTAACTTAATACATATGAGGTACACTCCTGGACTGATGAAACGTTTTGATACTAGAGAGAAGTTGTTGCTCAACATTCAACATTGTGAACATGGTAAAAGTTGCTGAACTGTACAATTTTAAATGGTTAATCATAAAAAATAAATAAATAAATAAATAAATAAATAAATAAATAGGCTAATGTATGTTAAGTGAATTTGACCTCAATTTTAAAAAATCACATTGGCACATCATTTTTACATCTTTCATAAGGCTGATCCCAAAATTTGATAAAAACATTGCTGAAGAAACCAGAAGAAACATTCTCATGGATTACCAATGGGAATAAAAATGGATACAATTCATATAGAAGTTAGGCAATATCTGATATAATTTTACAAACACATTTTTCTACATTCTTGCACAAAGAGCAAATAAGGTATACACAAATCAATTCATTACAATACTGTTTGTAATAGCAAAAGACTACAAATAATGCAATGGGTTTAATAGAAGACCAGTTAAATTAAATTATTGTACATACACACAAAAGAATGCTAGGATGCTATATTTAAAAAGCTCCTTATACATAAGTATCTTTTGTGTAAGAGTGGTGGAGAAGGAAAGTATATTCCTAGTTAAACATAGAGAAATTAGATAAATAATGCCAACAGACAGATAACTGGAAGTTAAATGCAGTTAAC
This sequence comes from Mustela nigripes, assembly GCF_022355385.1. Classification (NCBI taxonomy): domain Eukaryota; kingdom Metazoa; phylum Chordata; class Mammalia; order Carnivora; family Mustelidae; genus Mustela; species Mustela nigripes. The sequence goes on from NC_081558.1 coordinate 93,030,396, forward strand.
TCTACGGAGATAGATGGGAAGGCAGGAGGTGGTAAGACTTTTTTGTTTCATATATTCTAAAGCTTTTTGGTCTTTTGAAAACTGGGAATGAATTAAAAAAGGAAAAATTTTTTTAAAAAAAGGAAAAAATTTAAAGACTGCCAATTGATTTAAAATCAAATCCAAATCGAACAGAACACTTAACACAGATGACATAATACACTTAAACTACTTTATCACTCAGTTATTGCCTTTAAAACTACAAAATTAACAAAGTCACCTTCCTCCAAATAGCATAATCTCCTGCCACTCTTCACCAATCTCAATCCTCTCAGATTAAGGTTCATCCTCTATTTATGCCTGAGTGTACCCTGTTTTCTTGTCTTAAGGCAGTTATACATAATGTGTTAACTTGGACCTTTCTCAACCCCTTTAACTTTCTTTTTCTCAGCCTCAGTCTCACCACAGACTTTCTTTCTCTGAGATGCATTTTCTTACAAATATTCTAACATTTACACATACACAGAGATACAAAGCCTGGGCAAAATCAGAAGTCCCTCTTTGTTATTACTATAGTGTCTTGTCTTTAGAGACACAAATACCAGACTGAGACAAGCCTGACTCTGAATCTTGAGTTTGGCACTTAAACTAACTGTATGATGTCCAAAAACTTACATCACCCCTTTAATCTCAGTTACATTATCTATAAAAATCGTAACTGCCTGATCTGACTATTAACTAATATATTAAATGAGCAAATTCTTGTAAAACACAAAGCCAAATAATGACATAATATTGTCATTAAATTGTAACCAGTGTTATTACTCTTAAGAAGGCACTATTGGTATATTTCCCTCTCTGCTCCTTGTAATAAAACCTCCTTTGAAAACTACACAGACTCTAATACTGCAGAGACTGTCTTGAGTATACTCTGGAAGAGTGCTTAGTTACAGGATAGGTGTTCTGAAAATATTTGATAAACTACTTGTGTCAATACTGTGAGTGACAAACAGAAGTAAAAAAGCCTTCAAGATATCAACTGTATTAGTGACCTTATTAAGATCACTGTACTTTCCGTGCTGAAAAGCAAAGAATGCTAATTTACCAGCTGATTTCCCCCATGTAACACATTATAATCTGTTAAGATTTATCTATTCCCGAGAAGAAAAATATCTATCAATATGATAAAAATAAAATTACATTTCATTTTAAAAAACTGTCTACAGATTTCCAATGGATGAATAACTTAAGAAACCTGATTCTGGTACTTATGTTACTTAAAGCAAATTATTAAGCTTCAAGTACTTTATCTATACATTGAGGACCAAAATATTGACAAGGATATAAAGTAATGAATGTTAGCAACTAGCAAAATTCCTAATGTGGAGCATAAGTACAAATAAGATCAGTAAATATTAATTATAAAAGCTTGTAACTAAAAAGTCAGTTCACAAATTGAAACAAATTTTAGATTTCCTTTAAATTTTCATAAGTTTTTATATCTCTTGTTATTTCATAGCAAAACTGAACAAAAATAAGATGAAATAACCTTAAATAAGAATAATTTTTCTTATCAGAAAAAGATCAGGTCACAGTTACAGGATGGATTATATATAACTAAAGAAAGATGAAGTAAATTTAACACTGTTGGACTGACAGACTCAATGTAATTATTTATCCCAACATTATGTACCTCGACATCCTGAACACTGGATAAAAAAGTTGATTAAATCCAGAAGTGCGATGTCCCTGTCTTGTTTATATGATTCAATCCAGTCATCCACCACGGACTGTAGAAAAAAAATATATAAAAATGAAAACTTCAAAATAATTGATATTACAGCAAATAAATTTTTTTAAAAGTTTGTGATTTTTATCTGTGTGTGTCTACTTAATCACTTCTCTGTAGCCAAATAAAACTAAAGATTCCTTTATTTTTAAAGGTAATTAAAATATGAGTTACTAGGTTTCAAAAATTTGTTTAGACCACAATATAAATATAATAAGTCTAATAATTACTAAGCAACTATAGACACCAATATTCAAACCACACTGTGAAAATAACACAAAAGCTAACCTAATTACACTTATACATAGATAGAAATTTTCTAAGTATCAAAAAAACCTATTTAATTAGTACTGCATAAAAAGAATACACACCATATATAACCAAATTAATTTTTGTCTGGAATGCAAGAATGAGTCAGTATTAGGAAATCAAATAATTCAATTTATGAAGTAAAGGAGAGAAATTAAATGATCATATTACTAGATTTCAAAATGGTTTCTGATAAAATTATGCAGCCAAGCTTAGTAAACAACTCCTAGAAAAACTAGTTAGATGAAATTAATATACAAACAAGGTAAAGACAAAGATTAAGATATATTTGTTGAAATGCTCAAGACATTTCAACTCAAAGAGGAACAAGGCAAGGATGTTTTAAGATTTTAGTTAGAACAAAAATTAGTAAAATGGTAATAAAGAAAATTCTCCCTTTCCAACAGTTGAAAAAAATACCTAACAGTCTCTACTAAAATGACTCAAAAGATTTACAATGGAAAAAAAAAATCTGATAAGACAGGTGACAAAAGATAAATGTACAAAACAACTTTCAGATATTAGCAATATGTAAGAAATATAAATGGATGAGCAGTCTGTTCACAACTACAATTATCTAGGAATAAATTCAAGAAAGGTATAAATGTTATTGCAGAAAATAATGGAAACTCAAAGGATATGGGAAACCACCTAAGTAAGTTTCATATATGGAGTTAAAAAAATAAAAGCCTTATAGGTCTATCAATAAAGTTTTCCTAAACTGTTAGGCAAATTTATACTGATTCCATATAGCATACTTGTAGGCAATACCGTTTGAGATTTCCTTTGGTGGGTGTAGGGTATCAGAAAAAATGTATGACAGTAATTTTTAAACACTCTTAAATTTTTACTTCTATATGGACATACAATTATATACAGTAAGATGTATGAAACTTCAGTTGCACCTTGATGAAATTTTACAAATACATACACCTGTGTAATCCTAACCATCATGAAAATATAAGACACTTCCAAAATGGAAATGGCTCCCTGATGCTCCCATCCAGTTAAAAAAAACATTCCCAGCTCAAAGGGTTTAACTACTATTCCCCAACAGTGGACATGTTTTTGAAATTCATATAGTTAGTCTCATTTTTTATGTTTGATTTATTTTAATCAAAGCTGTATCAGTTGTTATGTATATTAGTACTTATTTTGCATTGCTGGGTAGTGTCTGATTGTATTAACATACCATAATTTACTATCCATTTTACTATTTAAGGACACACTACTGTTTCCATTTTAAGGCTATCATGAATAAAATTGCCATAAACATGATTGCACGTATTTTGATGGGCATAAACTTTGTAGCAAACTTATTAACACATAGGATACATGTGTATAGATCGTTGGTAGATAATGCCATGCGATTTTCCAAAACAAGTGTACTAAGTTATACTTCCATCAGCAATTTATGAGATCTATCAATGTATAAGACTGGGTGTTCCACATCCTCACCAATAATATGTGTCATCAATACTATTAATTTAACCACTATGTTTGAGCATATGCCTTCTTTAATGATTTCTTACTACTGAGGAACAAGCACATTTCCTTTTTCCATGTGAAAGAGAGGACTTTTTTAAATTGCTAATCTATACAACACTCTGTTTCTCTGTCTCATCACATTAGTGTCTGGAAGGTTTTACTTTAAAAGTAAACAGAAAATCAGAGAAAATATTACAGCTCTAGAAGAGGATACAAAGAAAAAAAGGATACCATGAAATCTGTTCATGGTTCAGCTCTGCTGAATAATGTGTCAAGGACACATTGGCTAATAATGGTGGTGAGGATATAGAATGGATAAAGCAGGTCAAGTGATTTTAAGACTCACCACCCAAGCAGAAATGCTTTTTGACCAAGATAAGGAATTATGGCACAAAGCTAAAGAGGAAGCCATTTCTCCACTTCTACATGAGGCCCATAATTGTGAAAACACTCTGAAGATGGTGAACACATTTTAATTACCAAAGTGACAGTATGAATGTATAATCCTACCAGTTATATGTGAGGAGTCCAAAAACATTCTGAATAAAACTAGTAAACAGGGACTTAATGTCCTAAAGTATTTAAAGTACTAAAATTAAACACAAAGATATTAAAAACAATATAGACAGCATGTAATACAGGACTAGAAAATAGAGTGCAGAAATAAATCCAGGTATATACAGAACTTAAAGCTGTGACAAAAGAGATGCTTCAATTTTTGAGGAAAAGGAGTGGTTAATTTAATAAATGATTCTGGTATAATTGGTTATGCTTCTGAAACGAAAGATTTTTTTTTTTTTAATGAAAGGAAAGATTTTAAAAGTTATCAGAAAGGGGTAAAAGCCAAACAATCTTAAGAACTAAACTCCAGAGAGTTAAATCCTTCTTGAATTGGCAGACATTGGTGGTTGTCAGAGGCAATGCCAAGTATGGGCATAGGTTGATAGATTACATAGCATTTCATAATATATAAGGCCTTGGCTTGGTCCAGGGGCCAGAATAAAACAGAAAACTACATAAGACACATCAAAATTAAATTGTGGGGAATCTTCACTAGAGAAAATATTTTTAAGTAGCCATATGGTACATACAGGGGACAATAGGCTAAGAAATATGGCACACATCTCATCAAAAAGAATAAAAGCCAAGGGATAATGGAAAGACATATTTAACTACTGAAAGAAAAAAAAAAAGCCCATCATTTGGTGAAAAAACCCAGCTTCCCTGTGATCCCACAAAGATCAATAACTGGACAGCAGTCCACAAACAACCTCAGGAGACATCTAGAGTCCATTTAGAACGTTTAAACAACAAGAAAAGTGAGGAATCATCACACAAGAAGGAAGGCAACTTCATTTTGCATGCATAATCCCATCACCCAAACTAACACCCCTTCACAGTGCTCAGAAGGAACTTCCTAGCTAAAAAGAGGAGAGGAAGAGTGTGGTGAGCATCCAGCTCCCCCAGCCTTGCAGGGCAGTGTGCAGAAGTCTAGCATTGGTTTCACCCCTAGATCAGCAACCCATGGATGTATTGAGCTTGCTAGGAATAAAGAATAAAAGCAAAACCTATTTATAGCAGACAAGCACCAAGAGCAATCACGGTTCACAGAGATCTACTCTGCAGACAAACTCCGCATATTTTATTACCGACAAAGCCAAATGTTGGCACAGTCACTGTGGACTCCCGTGGATCTTGACAGATTTCTCCCCACAGATATTTCTGTTAGCTGAAATCAGCTACCTGAGTCTCTCCCGGAAACTTTCCCCGCCACCACCAGATCTGCCCCATAGCCATGCAGGATCTTTATGGCTGCAGAAGTGTAAGATGCCAGTCACCTGAGTCCCTCTGCAGTCCCATGGGAGCCAAGGAACCACATAAGCAGCCAACCTGAGCATCTACAGCTAGATGAGTATGACACCAGCCTAGTGCCACTTCCCATTGCTCAGCGCTGTTCCCACATGCAGAGGTAGCCTCTCTAGCTATGTACCACTAACACTCATCACTGGTCTCCACTGCAGCATGAATGCACAAGGCTAGAGAAATATGCAGCCACTGGTGAGTGTACCAAAAGCCAAGAAACCCTTTAGCTACTGGTAGGCTCAGATCACACCCTGCCTTCTGTCACTGTCTGGTACCATGTTCCCACAACCCCTCTCCCCCAGCCCAAGTCCCATCCATGGCCTCCCACAGCGTGAGTGCCTGGAAGGAGTATGCAACCACAGGAGACCACACTGCCAGCCAGGGCCTCTACAGCTACCAGTGAGTGCATATTTGGCTCTAGCCCTTGCGACCTGCACTGATACTTATTACTATAACTGTGTCTGAGGCAAGTCTCTTCCACTGCATAGACAACTGCAGCTACCCACCACAGCTGAGTGTGTGCACACCACTAGCTCTAGCCATGATCACTGCCTGCCTAAGTCCCTAGATACCAAACCTGAAGGTGTTATTTAGAACCCAAACAGCCCCTGCAGCCAGTACAGATCTTCCGCAGTTCCCCCTAAAATCTACCCAGTTGTCAATGCAGTAGAACATGGTGGCCTGAACCAAAAAGACATCATGCCTTCCTGGACCCAGTGCCATCACATGCCACATTTCTCACCCTACACCAGCAGACCAAGGTCACTGCATGATTAAGTGTGCCCTCATACACAGGTAAAAGGCTCCTCTTATGGAAGAGGTAACTGCTTCCTCATGCACAGACATGAAAACAAACAGCTTCAGGATTATAAAGAATCAAGGATGTATGTCTCCACAAAAGGAATGCAGTATACCTCCAGTAAATGGCCCAAAGAAATCCAGAAATTGTTGGACAAAGAATTCAAAATAGTTTTTTGTGCTTGCTTCTGTAGCACATATACTAAACTGAAATGATACAGAGATTACCATGGTCTTTATGCGAGGATGGCATGCAAACTCATTAAGCATTCCATATTAAAAAAAAAAAAAATTGGGCGCCTGGGTGGCTCGGTGGGTTAGGCCACTGCCTTGGGCTCAGGTCATGATCTCAGGATCCTGGGATGGAGTCCCACATCGGGCTCTCTGCTCAGCAGGGAGCCTGCTTCCTCCTCTCTCTCTCTCTGCCTGCCTCTCCGCCTACTTGTGATCTATCTCTGTAAAATAAATAAATAAAATCTTTAAAAAAAAAATTATACACCTAGTCAGAGAGCTATAAGACAACAAAGATAAAAAAGATATCAGAAAAACTATATAATAACAAAATTAGAAGTTTAACAAAAAAAAAAGAAAACAAGGAACAACAGAAATTTTGAAACTAAAGAATACAATGATTATAATCAAAGAATTAAATAAGAGTTTCAACAATGAACTTGAACTGAAGAGAGAATCAGTAAGCTAGAACACAGATCAAACAAAGTATCTAAACATAGCAGCAAAATGAAGAGTGAGAAGGAATGAAGACAGCGTATGGGCTTTGTGGCATGCTGAGAAATAACATATACATCACTGAAGTCCCAAAGGGAAAAGGAGAAGAAAATGTAGAAAGCTTATTTTAAAAAATAATGGATCAAATTATTTTATTTCTCTTTTGATTTCCTTTGACACACTGTTCAATAGCATGTTTTAGCTCCACAAATGTATGGATTTTCAGTTTTCTTCATGTAATTAATTTCTAGTTTCATACTATTGTGGACATAAATTAAATATGCTTGATATGAATTTAATCATCATTAAGATTTGTTTTCTGGCCTAGCATATGATCTATCTTGGAAAATAGTTCCATGTGAACTTGAGAAAAATGTATATTCTGTTCTTTTGGATGGAATATCCTGTAAATATCTGTTAGGACTATTAATTTGGCCTAAACTGTCATTTAAGGTTTCCTTACTCTGTATAAATGATCTACGAATTGATATAAATGGCATATTAATGGCATGTTAAAGTCCCCCACAATTACTGGAATGCTGTACATTTCTCCCTTGAGATCTATTAATATTTTCTTTACATATTTAGGTGCTCCTATGTTGGGTGTATAAATATTTACAAATGCTACATTACCTTATTGGATTGACCCCTTTATCATTATGTAACATGATGATCTATTATCTCATATTACAATCCTCGTTTTTAAAATCTACTTTGGTTGGTATAAACAGAGCTAATCCAGCTTTCTTACAATTTCATTTGCATGGAATACCTTTCTCCATCTCTTTGATTTAAGGCCATGAGAGTTCTTATATCTAAGGAGAGTCTCACACCATGTAGATGATCTTCTTTTTGTTATCCATTCAGTCACTTCACTGTCTTCTGATTTGCAAATTTAGTCCATCTACATTTAAAGTAATTAATGATAAGTATGTACTTAATGACATTTTGTTAATTATCTCCTCCTTATATCTTTGTAGTTCTTCTCTATTATTTTCTTCTTAGCTTAAAAAACAGGAAAATGAAAATTTAACATACTAAAATTTATGGGGTGGGACAAAAGCAATTCTAAGAGGGAAGCTCACAATGATAAATGATTCCATAAAGAAACAATAAAAACCTCAACCTCAAATAAATAACCTAACTATATACCTAAAGGAACTAGGGGGAAAAAATAAATAAAGCCGAAAGAAGGAAATAATAAAGATGAGAGTAGAAATAAGTGAAATAGAAACTAAAGATAACAGAAAAGATTAATGAAACTAAGAGCTGATTCTCCTAAAAATTAAGCAAAACTGACAAACCTCAGAACTCGTCTAGAAGAAAGACAATTCAAAATCAGACATAAAAGATGTTATGACTGGTACCACAGAAATAGAAATGATCATAATACCATGAATAACCATATGCTAAGAAAATGGACAACTTAGAAAAAATGGATAAATTCTTAGCAAATAAACCTGCCAAGACCAAACCATTATCTAACCGAAAACCTGAACACATACTAGTAAGGCGGCTAAGTAAGTTATGAAAAGCCTCCTAACAAACAACAGTACACAAGTCAGCTTCACTGATGAATTCTACCAAACATTCAAATTAGGATTAATACAAATCCCTTCTAACAGAAGAGAAGGGAACTTTACCAAATTCACTCTGAGGCAAGCGTTACCGTGATACCAAAACAAGATAAAGATACCATGCAGACAGGAGAAAATGGAAAGATAAATTCAAAATGCAAAAATAAAGAAACTATCAATCAAGAATACTTCACCTAGTAATGCTGTCCTTCAGAACTAAAGTGAAATAAAGACCTTCGCTAAACAAAAGTTGAGGGACTTCATCACCACAAACCTGCATTACAAGAAATGCTGAAAAGAGATTTAAGCAGAAATAAAAGGACACTGTTCGTAACATGAAAACATGACAAAATACAGAACACCTGGGTGGCTGTTGGTTAAGAATCTGCCTTTGAGGGGCGCCTGGGTGGCTCAATGGGGAAGCCTCTGCCTTCAGCTCAGGCCATGATCCCAGGTTCCTGGGATGGAAGCCCGAAAGGGACTCTCTGCTCACCGGGGAGCCTGCTTCCCCCCTCTGCCTTCTTGTGATCTCTGCCTGTCAAATAAATAAATAAAATCTTAAAAAATAAAAAAAAAAAAATCGGGCTTTGGCTTAGGTCATAAGCCTGAAGTCCCAGGATTGAGCCCTACATCAGGCTCCCTCCTCAATGAGGAGTCTGCATCACCCTCTCCTCCTCCCCCAACTGGATTCTCTCTCTCCAATAAATAAAATCTTTAAAAAAAAAAAAAATGACAATACAGGACCACACTATAAATGTAAACACACAGTCAGACTCTGAATCCCTAGTATTATAATATGGTAGTGTGTTAATTACTTTAGTATAAAGGACAAAACCATTAAAATATTAAACATTAAAACTATTACTTTAACTTCAATAAATACACAGTATAAAAACTGTAAATGTGACATCAGACACATAAACATCAGACTGAGGGGAATCTTGTAGAGATAACTGCATGCTCATGTTCACTGCATCATTTTTCACAAAGGCCAAAATATGAAAACAACCTAAGTGCAAATCAACAGATGAATGAATGAGGAAAATGCAGTATTATACACTGGAATACTTTTCAGCCAACACAAAGAAGGAAATCCTGTCATTGTGACAACTGGATGAACCTTCCAGTTGTAATGATAAGTGAAATAAGTCAGACAGAGAAAAAAAATATACTGCATGATTTCACTTCTACAGGGAATTTTTTTTTAAAAAGCCAAATCCAGAGAAACAGACATAGAGTGGTAGTTACCAGGGACTGGGAGATAGGGGAAATGGGAAGCAATCAGTCAAAGGATATAAACTTCCAATTATAAGATTAAAAAGTTCTGGGGGCAATGTACAGAATGAGGGTTATAGCTAATCACACTGTATTCTATAATCTTAAATGTCTCACCACCAAAAAAACAAAAACAAAACAAAAAAAAGCACCAAATAGAAATAATACAAGGGGATGGGTTGTTATTAGCTAATGCTATAATGGTAATCATTTTGCAACATACAAATATATGAAACCAAAGTTATACACTTTAAATGTACAAAAAAAAAAAAAAGGCAAGATAAAACCTTTTCAGACTAAGAAAACTAAAACAAAAGGAAGGAAATGGACTAACATTCCTCTTCAAAGAAAAAGATCATTCAGATTGGATGAAAGAACCCAATCACAAGATATCTACAAGAGACACACTTTATATACAGAATGACCTTAAATAGGTTCTACTGAAAGAATGAAAAAATATGTATCATGCAAACTTTAAGTATAATAAAGCTGTTATGACTATATTTATATCAGACAAAAGAAGAAATTAAAACAAGGAGTTTTACAAATATTAAAAGAATGAATTTATAATAATAAAGGGGTAAATTCACCATGAAGATACACATTATGAAGAAAACACATTATCAAAAGCTATGGAATACAGCTAAAATAGTGTTTAGAGAAAAATATATAGCTTTAAATATTTATGAAAGAAAGGTCTAATTCAATGATTTAAATGTCCACCTTAAGAAACTATATTACAGAGAGAAGAGACAAGATGGCAGAGAAGTAGCAGCCTGAGATGATATCAGGACGGAGGAGTCCAGCTAGATAATTATCAAACCATTCCGAACACCTACAAACCCCACAGGACATCAAAGAGAAGAAGAGGAGCAATTCTAAGAACAGAAAATCGACCACTTTCTGCAAGGTAGAATGTGCAGAGAAGCAAATCCGAAGAGACGGGAATATAGACTGCGGGGGGAGGGGCTGGCTCACAGTGGGAGGGGCCGGCTCCTGGCATGCAGTGGAGCAGCCAGCACAAAATCTGAACTTTCAGAAGTCTGCTCCACTGAGGGACATAGCGCCAGAGGCTAAGCAGGAATGGAGCCCTCAAGGGGACAGGGTGCCTCAGGTCTCCCGGAGGGTCGCTGAAGGATCAGGGCTATAGTGTAGTGTAGCAGAACTTGCAGCTTTAGAGAGGGGAAGCCAACTACAAAAAGACGGAGCCGAGGAGTGTGCTCTCAGCTTGGGGTTACATTAAACTATGATCCATGGAACAGGTGGACCACTATTCTTTGAGCAGGGACCCCACAAGTGGCAGGTATGGGGAGATTCACCCTCCTTCTCTGAAGGCAGGAATCTGCTGGGTTTGGAGACTCCAAACGGGGATGTGCACCAGAGACAGAAACACGTGGGTCCAGGTGAGCCGACAATACAGCCGGGGACCGGGGATACAGGAGAGATTAACCGATTTTCACTAAGGATGCACTGATAAGTGGGGCCCCAGCTCTTGGCTCCTCCGAGTGGAGAATGGGAGGCCACCATTTTCATTTCATTTCCCTCCTACAAAGCTTTACGGAAACTGTTCAAGGAACAAAAATTCCCAAGAGAAAACCCGAGAAGATTACATAGCCCCTGGCAAGGGTGGTGCAATACCGCCTCCCCCAAAAACGTTTGAGAATCACTGCAACAGGCCCCTTCCACAGAAGACCAGCAAGATCCAGCCAAGACCATGCTCAATGATCAAGAAGAACATCGGAATTCCAGAAGAGGAGAAAGAAAAGCATGGAATTCATGGCGTTCTCCCCATGATACTTTAGTCTTACAAAGTTAATTGTTTTATTTTTTTCTTATTAAATTTTTTTACCTTTTCCTCTTTCAGTGTTTTTGACAATAGTTTTCAAAAAAAAATATTTTAAAAATTCATGATGACAGTCATATTTTATCTTCATAGTATCTAGCTTTATTTTTTGTATATATATAGGGTTTTTCCTTATAAAAAAATTCAGGTATGCAATTTCTTTCAACAGATTAAAATATACCCTATTATCCAGCACAGGGATTTGTTCTAGTCTCCAGCCTAATCAAATTCCTCCACGTTCTTTTTCTTTCTTTTTCCAACCAACATATCAATTGCTTTTTTAGATTTTCTTAAAATTTTTTCGTCTTTACACTCATATTCCATCCCTTCATCATGTTTACTCTTATTTTGGTGTACATATAAGTTTTCCTTTCCTTAAGAGTTTGGGAGGTAGTTTCTTCTAAGACACCAAAATACACCCGACATCAAGTGTGTGGAACTGTTCTATTCACCAGTCTAAGACATACATATTTTTTTTTCCTTTTTACCCCTTTCTTTCTGCCCTGCAATTTGGGGTAGCTTCTGATTTGGTTAACATACATTGTTCTGGGGTCTTTGACACCGTTTTAGTATTTTATTCTCTCATTCAACTATTCTCATCTGAATAAAATGATGGAAAACCTCACCACAAAAAAAAAAGAACGAGGGGCAGTACTGACAGGTAGGGACCTAATCAATACGGACACTGGTAATATGTCAGATATAGTGTTCAGAGTAACAATGCTCAAGGTGTTAGATGGACTGGAAAAGGGCATGAAAGATTATTAGAAAACCCTGTCTGGAGAAACAAAAGCCCTTTCTGGAGAAATAAAAGAACTAAAATCCAACCAAGCTGAAGTAAAAAAAAAGCTATTAATGAGATGCAATAAAAACTGGAGGCTCTTACAGCTAGGATAAATGAGGCAGAAGAGGGAAGTAGGGATACAGAAGAGCAAATGATGGAGAATAAAGAAGCTGAGCAAAAGAGAGACAACTACTGGACCATGAGGGGAGAATATCCAGAGATAAGTGATACCCTAAGACAAAACAGTATTAGAATCACTAGGATTACAGAAGAAGAGAAGGGGGTGGGGGAGCAAAAGGGAACTGAATTGAATTACATAGAGAATTTCTCTAACATGGAAAATGAACAAACATCAAAATCCAGGAGGCATAGAGAACTGCCCAAGATCAATAAAAACAGGTTCACACCCCATCATCCAATAGTAAAATTTACAAGTCTTAGTGACAAAGAGAAAATTCTAAGAAGAGCTCAGGACAAGAAGACTAAAACATACAATGGTGAAAATATTAGACTGGTAGCAAACTTATCAACAGAGAACTGGCAGGCCAGAAAGATATATTCAGAGTACTAAATGAGAAAAACATGCCACGAATACTATATCCAGCGAAGCTATGATTGTAAATAGAAGGAGAGATAAAAAGCTTCCAGGACAAACAGAAACTAAAAGAATTTGTAAACACCAAACCAGCCTTACAGAAAATATTGAAAGGGGTCCTCTAAGCAAAGAAAGAGCCTAAAAGTAACAGATCAAAAAGGAATGGAGACAATATACAGTAACGGTCACCTTACAGGCAATACAATGGCACTAAATTCACATCCCTCAATAGTTACCCTGAATGTGAATGGGATAAATGCCCCAATCAAAAGACACAGGGTATCAGAATGTATTAGAAAAAACAAGACTCATCCATATGCTGTCTACGAGAAACTCATTTTAGACCCAAGGACACCTCCATCTGAAAGTGCGGGGATAGAAAATAATTTACCATGCTAATGGACAACAAAAGAAAGCTGGGGTGGCAATCCTAATATCAGATAAATTACATGTTAAGCCAAAGACTATAACAAGAGATGAGGAAGGACACCCTATCATACTTAAAGGGTCTGTTCAACAAGAAGATGCAACAGTTTTAAATGTCTATGCCCCTAACCTGGGAGTGGCCAAATATATAAACCAATTAATAACAAAATCAAAGAAACACATTGACAATAATACACTAACAGTAGGGGACTTTAACACCTCCCTCACAGAAACGGACAGATCATCTAAGCAAAAAAGATCAACAAGGAAATAAAGGCTTTAAATGACACACTGGACTACACGGACATCACAGAGATATTCAGAACACTCCATCCAAAAGCAACAGAATACACATTCTTCTCTAGTGCACATGGGACACGCTTCAGAATAGATCACACCCTGGCTCACAAAATCACGTCTTAACCAGTACCAAAGATGGGATCGTTCCCTGAATATTTTCAGACCACAATGTTCTAGCTCTGAAGCGAGAACTCAATCACAAGAGGAAGGCTGGAAAGAACACAAATACACGGAGGCTAAAGAGCATCCTACTGAGGAATGAATGGGTCAACCAGGAAATTAAAGAACTGAAAAAATTCAGGAAAGAAATGAAAATGAAAACACAACTGTTCAAAATCTTTGGGACACAGCAAAGGCAGTCCTGAGGAAAGTATATAGCGATACAAGCCTTTCTCAAGAAACAAGAAAGCTCTCAAGTACACAACCTAACCCTACACCTAAAGGAGCTGGAGAAAGAACAGTGAAGAAAGCCTAAACCCAGCAGGAGAAGAGAAATAGTCAAGTCAGAACAAAAATCAATGGAACAGAAACCAAAGAACAGTAGAACAAATCAATGACACTAGGAGCTGGTTCTCTCAAAGAATTAGTAAGATTGATAACACACCCCTGGCCAGACTTCTGCAAAAGCAAAGAGAAAGGACCCAAATTAATAAAATCATGAATGAAAGAGGAGAGATCACAACCAACACCAAAGAAATACAAACAATTTTAAGAACGTACTATGAGCAACTATACGCCAGCAAATCTGACAATCTGGAAGAAATGGGTGCATTCCCAGAGACGTATAAACTAACAAAACTGAACCAGGAAGACAAAGAAAACCTGAACAGACCCATAACCAGTACAGAAATTGAAGCAGTCATCAAAAATCTCCCAACAAACAAGAGCCCAGGGCCAGACGGCTTCCCGGGGGAATGGTACCAAGCATTTAAAGAAGAACTAATACCTGTTCTCCTAAACTGTTCCAAAAAATGGAAATGGAAGGAAGACTTCCAAACTCGTTCTATGAAGCCAGCACTACCTTGATCCCAAAACCAGACAAAGACCCCACCAAAAAAGAGAATTACAGACCAATATCCTTGATGAACACGGATGCAAAAATTCTCATCAAAATACCAGCCAACAGGCTCCAACAGTACATTAAAAGGATTATTCACCCCGACCAAGTGGGATTTATTCCAGGGCTGCAAGGCTGGTTCAACATCCGCAAGTCAATCAATGTGATACAGTACATTAATAAAAGAAAGAACAAGAACTGTATGATACTCAACAGATGCTGAAAAAGCATTTGACAAAGTACAGCATCCCTTCTTGATCAAAACTCTTCAAAGTGTAGGGACAGAGGATACATATCTCAATATCCTCAAAGCCATCTAGGCAAAACCCACGTCAAATATCATTCTCAATGGCGAAAACTGAGAGCTTTTCCCCTAAGGTCAGGAACACGGCAGGAATGTCCACTATCACCACTGCTATTCAACACAGTACTAGAAATCCCAGCCTCAGCAATCAGACAACAAAAAGAAATAAAAGGCGTCTGAATACGCAAGGAAGAAGGCAAACTCTCACTCTTTGCAAACGATACAAGACTTTATGCAGAAAACCCAAAATACTCCACGCCAAAAATGCCAGAACTCATACAGGAATTCACTTACACGTCAGGATATAAAATCAATGCCCAGAAACCAGTTGCATTTCTATACACAAACAACAAGAGAGAAGAAAGAGAAATTAAGCAGTCGATCCCATTTACAATCGCACCCAAAACCATAAGATACCTAGGAATAAACCTAACCAAAGAGGCAAACACTCTGCACTCAGAAAACTATAAAGTACGCATGAAAGAAATGGAGGAAGACACAAAGAAATGGAAAAACGCTCCATGCTCATGAGTTGGAAGAACAAATACTGTGAAAATGTCTATGCTACCTAAAGCAATCTACATGTTTAATGCAATCCCTATCAGAATACCATCCATTTTTTCCAAAGAAAAGGAACAAATAATCCTAAAATTTATATGGAACCAGAAAAGGCCCTGAACAGCCAGAGCAATGTTGACAAAGAAAGCCAAAGTTGGTGGCAACACAATTCCAGACTCCAAGCTCTATTACAAAGCTGTCTTCATCAAGACAGTATGGTACTGGCACAGAAACAGACACATAGATCAATGGAACAGAACAGAGAGCCCAGAAATAGACCCTCAACTCTATGGCGAAATAATCTTTGACAGAGCAGGAAATGGAAATGGAAAAAAGACAGTCTCTTCAACAAAAGGTGTTGGGAAAACCAGACAGCCACATGCAGAAGAATGAAACTGGACCATTTCCTTACACCACACACACAAATTGACTCAAAATGGATGAAAGGCCTCAATGTGAGAACAGGAATCCATCAAAATCCTTGAGGAGAGCCCAGGCAGCAACCTCTTCGACCTCAGCCGCAGCAACTTCTTCCTAGTAATATCGCCAAAGGCAAGGGAAGCAAGGGCAAAATGAACTACTGGGACTTCATCAAGATCAACAGCTTCTGCACAGTAAAGGAAACAGTCAACAAAACCAAAAGACAACTGACAAAATCGGAGAAGATATTCGCAAATGACATAGCAGATAAAGGGCTAGTATCCAAAATCTATAAAGAACTTATCAATCTCAACACCCAAAGAACAAATAACCAATCAAGAAACGGGCAGAAGACATGAACAGACATTTCTACAAAGAAGACATCCAGATGGCAGATGGCCAACAGACACATGAAAAAGTGCTCTGCACCACTCGGTATCAGAGAAATACACATCAAAACCACAAGGAGATACCACCTTACACCAGTCAGAATGGCTAAAATGAACAAGTCAGGAAACGACAGATGCTGGCGTGGATGCAGAGAAAAGGGAACCCTCCTACACTGTTGCTGGGAATGCAGGCTGGTGCAGCCACTCTGGAAAACAGCAAGGCGGTTCCCTCAAAAAGTTGAAAATAGAGCTACCCTACAACCCAGCAATCACACTACTGGAATTTACCCTAAAGATACAAATGTAGTGATCTGAAGGGGTACATACACCGGAATGTTTATAGCAGCAACGTCCACAATAGCAGCAATGTCCACAATAGCCAAACAACGCAAAGAACCTAGATGTCCATCAACAGATGAATGGATAAAGAAGATGTGGTATATATACACAACGGAATACGGTGCAGCCATCAAAAGAAATGAAATCTTGCCATTTGCAACGATGTGGATGGAACTAGGAGTATTATACTGAGTGAAATAAGTCAATCAGAGAAAGACAATTCTATCATCTCTCTGATATGAGGAATTTGAGGGGAAGGGCAGGGGATTTTGGGGGATAGGGAAGGGAAATAATGAAGCAAGATGGGATCGGCAGAGAGACAAACCATAAGAGACTGTTAATCTCACAAAACAAACTGAGGGTTGCCGAGCGGAAGGGGGCATGGAAAGGATGGTTGGGTTATGGAAATTGGAGAGCGTGGTTGGGTTATGGAAACTGGGGAGGGTATGTGCTATATTGAGTGATGGTAAGTATGTCAGCCTAATGATTCACAGACCAGTACTCCTGGGTCAAATAATACCTTATATGTCAATAAAACAATAAATAGAGAAAAAATTTTTTTAAATTTAATAAATGAAAGTCTATCACATTTTAATATGAGTTGTCCTCATTAGGGAGTAGGGAAAGATAAGCAATACAATTATCAAGATTATCAGTAAGAAGACGTTTTTTGTTTTTATGTAATCTCTACACCCAACATGGGACTCAAATTTACAATCCCAAAATCAAGATTCAAATGCTCTATTGACTGAGCAGCCAGGCACCCACAAAGAACACCTCTTGTAACAAACCTACAATCTCTCAAAGAGAATGTCACAGCTTTCAAGTATCTGAATTGTAAGTTAAAGTCACACAATCATGCAGGGACCTAAGCTGACAGAAGCTCTATGATCACCTATAAAAGGCTTCCAATGTTGACCTGGAGAAACAATAACCAGCTGATCAAGAGGAAATCACAGAAATACATAGCAGATTTTTGTAATTCAGACTTGGTAGTCACACATTATCACTTTTGGTAATACTCCATTGGCAAGAACTTGTTAAGCAGCCACATCTCAGTGCAAGGGGAGTGGAGACACAATCTCCAGTATCCTCCTTAAACTTTCTCTGCTATGAAAAGGAAAAAATAAATTTTGGTAAGTGGCCAGTCATGTCTGCCAAAAGCTGCCCCTCTGGCTTAAACTATTTATATGCAGGCTTCTTCCCTCAGAGAAAATACTCACCTGCATGAATATTATTAGTACTGTTTACTGGAGCAAAAAAGTTAAGCAATCTAAATGTCTGCAAGGAAATGTTTCACTAAATTATGGTGTGTGTGTGTATACACACACACACAAAATATAGCTATTAATACAAATGAGCTGTATGTTAACAGTAATGATAGAAAGGCTGTTGATGACATACTAAGTAAAAAAAAATAGGTATATGATTCTAAATTTAAAATAAATAATATCATATACACATACATATATATATATATATAACATGGAAAAAGGTATGAAAACTTCAAACTGTGACACTGATAGGCTTGTCCTCAATTCATTTCAAAACATTTAAATATAAGCGTTCACTAGGAAAAAACCGCTAAGAACTTAGACACAAATCCTCAACAAGAAAACCATATGCAGCATTTGAATCAGTTTACAGTAAAAGGAGCAAAATCATTGCATTTGCTGTAATGATTTCATCATATTCTAATAGAGGAGAGTATAATGAAGAATTTGAGGTATTTAGAAAAATAACATTTTAAAAATTGGGAAAGAAAAACTAAAACAAAACCAAAAAAGGGTTCAAAGAGAAAACACAAATAGTCAATATTGTAGTTAAAAATGAGTTTTAAATCTTCTAAGCTTTCTGTAAGCTAAACTTATAAGAAAGGTCAATCAACTCAATCTGGATCTCTGTACAGTACACTGAGTGCACATTCTTCAAATTCTAGTAGATAAATATTCCTCTTTCAGCAGGCCATTTGATTAGACCTTGGTTAAGCAGACAAGGACACAGAGAATTAGTATTCTATAGTACTGCTTAAGATTAGATTCATTTGCTTCAGAAGACGACAAGCAGATGGCAAAAATAACACACTACATTATAAACTAAAGACCCTATACAGAAATCTTAAATGAAGATTTAAGAAATCTTAAATGAAGATCTCCCTCTTCCAAACGGAGAATGACTATATAATAATTAATATTTAGACGATTTTTCCATGTAGCTCTTAGCAATATCATATACAGGTTTTCGGTGAATGTAAATGTAAGTAACTATACAGGCAGACTAAGAGTTCTTTATTACGCCATGAGACTAGACTGTTACTTAACCCTCAGGTATAAGCTAAAATGTTCTTGGGTTTTCAGAGCTCTCCAAATACTTTATTTTTTAAACTTCAAGAGTAAAAAACAGATTGATCCTACACATGTTATTTCTTTGACTGCTACTCCTATTCTTATTATATTAACTAACTGCAGTTTCTGGCCAATGTGATCCCATCACTGCTCTTTTATACAATATAATTGCATAAATACAAATTCATTTTTAAGCTCAGATAAATGGTATGGCCCTTCAATGATAGGCCAGATTTTATTCCCTAGTTAGGAGTGGAATCACAGATTATAGAATCCTTCAATGCCATTTTTCAGACAAATAAAGTCCCACACACAGCATATTTCATAATTTCACTGAATATTCATCTTAGTTTTCTCTTGTGTTTTGTAGTAACTGCTTTTGAAACAGAACGATAATACCGACAAGTATATAAGCCTGAATACTCTAAAAATGATGTCTAAATAAAATGGTATAGAAAAATTAAAATGACACTTTAAATAGCATTCTTCTTAATGTCAAGCTTTTATAATATTTCTTTCTGGTTCGTAACATGTCTTTGCACTTGTGATATTTATCTTGCAGAGGTTCTCATGTGAGGAATTTTGCAGATGACAACCTGAATATGAATTTCTGATATACTGTTCCTCACATTTCCATTCAGGACAAAACAACTGCTAGGGCAAGCAAGGTAGCAAAGCCTGCAGGATACAAGCAAGGCTATGGATTCTTGCAGGGGTTGTCAGAGAAAGAAAGAGCACAAAATTAAGTACTTTTCTGAGCTAAGCATGAGATGGGTGGATACCAACAAAAATCCCACCCAAAAAACAAAAGCCTACAAAGAATGCTGCTGTTTCTTCCTTCAAAATCTGGAGCCTTCAGAGATCACTTTATCTTCTTTAGGATAGTAGAAGACCTGAGATATGTGGTCCTAGAAAGGCGTGCTATAAATTCATGGCCTCAGAGGAACTGCAGGGGACCACTAGGGTAAGCTGAGTTCCCTCCTATTCCTAAGGCTGGAAAAGTACCATCCAATTAACACAATTGTTAGTTATGTGATACTCACAGGAATGGAGACCATAACACCTATTATACATGAATTTGTGCCAAAGGAGGGATCCTAATAATTTGACTTGACCATCCAAATTGAAGAGCGCCTTAAGAAGTCAAAGCAAAATAATATGCCTAAAAGACTCACTCATCAGGCCAAGATGGGTATATTTGAAGCAGATGGGAAATTTAAAGAATGGAAAGGACATTCTCAAAAGTTAAAAAAAATAAAAAATAAAAAACTTTCAAATTTAAATACCTATTGGTTCAATGAAAGAATAATCACTATGGAAAATGAATTTAATGTCCCGGAAGTTTAGTAGGGGGGGGGGGGTGTCTCAAGATAAAAGAAAAATATACAAACAATTCATAAGGAAAGGGGTAAAATTCTTGGCAGATGTTATTTAGGAGATACAACATATACAAGTGTTTGACAAGGAATGAAAAGAAACACAATTAAGTTGATCATTTTAAGAGGTACCTGATCAATAAAAGATTTGAGTCTGAAACATAAACATGGCTTATCTAGTTCCTGTCAGAATGGGAAAATGACACAAATAAGCATAGCCAGGTAAAATTCATGAATTTCAAGGAAAAGAAAAAATCTCATCAATTTCGGGACCCAATTAAACACAACATATACAAAGTCTACTTCCACATACAAAGCATCCATCTGCATTCAATGCCTCTCTCTTAAGATAAGCAAATAGCTGCAAACACCAGAAATCTGAGGAAAACCTCTGCATAGCAATTACCAATTTATTGTGCCTCAGCACCAGTATCTGCTCTATAATAATGGACTAGACTTTACAACCACTTCTCCTTCAAAGTAAACACTATGCTAGGTTTTATTAGCAAAGGGCTCTGAAAAGATACTCAAGGAGGAAGGGGGACTTCTCTTCCTGGTTTTGATACGTTAGAGTTTTGTTTTTTTACTCTTGCCACATAATCCACCAGAGGTGGTCTAGCTCATCCTCACGCTAAGAGTGTGCAGTTCTTTGGTATTCTTGTGCCCAGCCAGGGACTGATTACCCTCTTTATGCAGCCCTCCTAACACAGACACTGGCATGCTCCAAGTCACATCTGGCAGCAGTGCCTCATCTTCCACTGTAATACAGTCTACCACAGCAACACAACTCTATCTCAGAATGTAGTTTCCTGCTACCTAGCAAATGTGAACCAGCTCTGGCTAAGGCAATCCAGAGAACCTCTCTGTCACTCAACAGGCTGCAAACCCACCTTCTCCAATAAGGCCCAAACCCAGGTCTCAGGAAGAGAACCGGTTCATCCAAGTCCTTCTTCCCTTGAGAAATGTCTTTGAACCCGAGAGTCTCATTTACATCTACTTTACATCTTTATAATTATTCCTTTACCATAATTTATCAACTACATATAATTTTACCAATTCAAATAACTGTGTGGTTTCTGACTCTGGGTTAAATCCAGATTGGTTTGGAACTGGCCCCACTAGTAGTTAAAGAAGATAAACCAGTGAAGATTAGATTTGGGGATTGGTTTGATAATGCTTTGGGGATTAAGCACAGGGCTAAGCTCCTTTACAAGGAAAAGGCATACTAGTAATCTATGGCATGCAGTAGTTTCAGAAAACCAATCAAGCTATCACCTGTGGTACACTGCGATGAAGCAACAACTCAAATGTATCTTTGAAAGTTTAAGGGGCTGCTGTATTTGCCATTATGGCAGTAATGATAACTGTAAGAAGAGTGGTATAAGACAGATCCTTTAGTGCATACTTGAGCCCTTAGAAAATGACAAACTCAGTCCACAATGAGAGAACCAGAGAGCTTCCAGGATTCCCCAAGAAGAATTCTCTTCTTTCTTGTAGATGTGGGGCTGGCACTGCTGAAATTCAAGGCAAAAATCTAATTGGATAGGTTTCTGAATTACAACAACAGTTTAATTCAGTCAGTTTCATCAAGTTTCTCATTTCAAAATTAGGACCTAGATCAGGAAAAGAATGGGATCCTAAAACTGGGAATAGAGATACCTGATTTGTCCTACATGAAATTTAATAATTTTGAACCTGTCCCCATTCCCCCCCTCTGTAAACCCCACTAGTAGCTGGGAGCCTCCAATACCAGTGAAAGTAGCTTGCTTTCCAGTGTCTGAGAACACGAGCCTTCTCTGGCTTGAAAATTCTCTGATAATCTCATGGGGGCAGATACCTTCAAGGGGAATTCTCATTAAGATCCATAGCCATCCTATGACCTCTAGATCCATAACTAGGGTAAAATCTCAATATACTCCAGGAAGACAAGTATACACAATGACCCAGCAGGAAAAAGCTTAAATACCCAACAGAAACTCAAGGGCCACATGTGAGAGTGGGTTCTAGAAGCAACTGACCAAGGGGAATGAAATATAACGCTACGTCAGACCAAACTAATGGGTAGGAGCACACTTAACTATAGACTCCAGATTTAACATATTAGTTCATGTAGCTAGAAATGAGTGTAATACGTGATCTGGTTTGTGAGCTAAAAATTGCCTTTAAAGGTTGAGATGAACAAGCTTCCCTGATTGATATGGAGGGAGTAAAGAATCCAGTGATTTAGGAATATGGAACTGGATTTATCATGTAAGAATTTCATGCCCCTACTCCTCCTCAACTGTGTTCTACAAGAGGGTCCAGAAAGCAATGAGAACCATACTGGTAAAGGTAGAATCTACATCCTTATAAAGGTCTATGATTAGTCTCCCCTGTAAGCCAGGTGTGAGTACCTCCCAGGTTTCAAGGGAGATAATAGCATCCAAGGTAACAGCCCAAGTGGCCACACCTAATAAAAGATGAGGTGGGAACATTATGTGTTAAGGGCAGTAAGGATGTACTGGTAATCAGAATGGCTTGCCCTACAGAGTTCTTTGGCAATAGGTAACGATTAGAGTATCCCCGGGAACAAAACAGGTCAAAGCCTACCATAATACTGCGTGATTTATGTAACAGAAAAAAATCTAGATCTAGCAGCCAGAAGTCTAACTTGTATCAACCAACAAGGTAGAGAGTTAAAGTGTTCACTAGTTGAAAATCCTGAGTTAGTTCACAGACTCAGAGAACATTAAAGGGCACGGAGACCGGGTACGTCCCGTGAAGAAACACCTTGCGTAACTATTACAAGCACACACCATACATTCTTTAATCCTTCCTCAGAGATTTGCGGCTATTAATTGGAGGTATGATGTGCTGTGAAAAGGAATTATCTAGACATTTCATATATAAATAGACACTGTCTCTGAACTGACCTTAATTTCTAGGGATCCAAAATGTTACTGTGGTCCACCAGTTAAATTAGGGACTTACAGTAGTCAGGTGATACATGGGGTTGTAAATCAAGTCTAACTGATAGTGAACATAAGCAGACCAGGGACCCACTCTGTGGTTATTTCCTTGGTTCCTATATATACACTTGGGAAAGACATACTTGGCAACTGGTAGAACCCCATTAGGATTTTCTGACACATGAGGTAAGGGGCATAATGGTAGGAATGTCTAAAGTTCATGGAATTTCCTCTCCTTAGCAAAACTGTAAACTAGAAACAATGTTATATCTCTGAAGAAGGTGCAGAGTTTAATCAGACTTCAAAAAACAGGTGGTGAAAACTACTATATCCCCAATAAATACACCAGTGTGGCCTACAAAAAAACTAGAAAACTACTATGGATTATCATAAACTTAATCAGGTGGTGACTTTCACTTTTTTTTTAATGATTTTTATTTATTTATTTGATAGACAGAGATCACAAGTGGGCAGAGAGGCAGGCAGAGAGAGGGGGGGAAGCAGTCTCCCCACTGAGCAGAGAGCCCGATGTGTGGCTCGATCCCAGGACCCTGAGATCATGACCTGAGCTGAAGGCAGAGGCTTAAACCACTGAGCCACCCAGGCGCCCCTGGTGACTTTCACTTTAACTGCAATTCGTAACACTTGATATGCAGCTACTAACCATGCTAATGCTTTTTTCTCAAATAAAAAGGACCTCTCAAAGTAAGCTGTTATTGTGTATAAAGTATAAGGATCACAAATAAGGATAACTTCCCACTGTTGCTTCGGCACTATGTTAATGCTCCTGCTCCCTGCCATAATGTAGTTGTCTTGGCCATCTATTATCACACAATTTCTGAACGTCAGGAGTCCAAACACAGCTCACCTAAATCTGTTCAGGGTCTCACAGGCCTGCAATCAAGGTATTTACTGCTCTATATTCTTATTTGGAGGCTCAAAGGGAGAAGAATCCACTTCCAAGCTAACTTATATTGTTGGAAGAATTTATTTCCTTGTGACTGGCTATAGAACGGAGGGCCCTCACCTCCTGCTAGTAAGTGGCTGAAGATAACTTTCCAATCCACAAAGATATGAAAAGTTCCTTGCCCCACAGGCTTCCCCAACATCACTTATTTTTTGTCTAACCAACAAGAAAAAACCTTAAAGCAAGTATGCTAGCGAGACAGCATCTTACATAACATAACATAATCACAAAAGAGCCCTATAGCATCATGGCTATAACTGATGATTAGAAGCAAGCCACAGTCTCACTCAAAGGAAGGGGTCAAGAGCATGAATACCAGGAAGTAGCAGTCATTAGGGGCCACACTTGAAGTCTGTCCACCACAAAAATCCAGACATCTTCAACATCTCTACATTCCAGAAAACATGATCCTTCTCCACTATTTTGATGACATGCCCAGGACCACTGAATGGGCAGATACTTACTTTACTTTAGTAAAGTACTTACTTTAGTGAGATAGCCACTGGACCCCCGATTTTTAGGGGGTTATCTCTCAACCTCTACTTTGCATATATCTTAATAAAGCTTTAAATGTATCTGCTACTTCCTGATCATCCTACTGAATTAGTACAATGCTGTCAGAAATAAAATTATGTAAATACCAGAAGAAAACAATGAAAAGAAATGAAAAATTTAAGAAGCAGGATTGGGGGTGGGCAAGAAAAGGGAGGGGGCTTCTATTGTGGTCACTGTACCATTTTTGCTTTTTAAAAAAATCATGTGCATGTATTGTTTAGATAAAAATAAAATATGGTTTATAAAAAGAAGAAAATAAAGATGTAGATCAAAAGATAAACAGAAATAGAAATGCTGAAGTGGCAATATTAACATCAAATTGACACGAAAGACAAGCACTAAATAGGAAATAAATATTTATAATAGTAAAAGGCTAAGTATTCACGGTATTTAAGCAAGTAAATATTGGACCTAGGATGTAATGCTACGTGAAATAAAATAAATATTAAATATTTACTTTAAGTCTGCTTTTATGGATTTAGAATTCTCAACTCCAACAGGATTTCATCTACATTTTTTTCTAATTTTTATTATTACTACTTAATACTTTACTATGTCTAGATGTTGGGGTACAGTATGATGTAACTTTTTTTTCAAGTTGTTAATCAGTTGTCAATTGTGAATAGAAAGAGGCAGAATATAATTTTTAACATTAATTATTATATATACTTGGGTCTGCTTTTGTTCAACTGATCCATCTGCCAGTAGATGAACCAATGACATATTCTGTATTATGAACCAATGACATATTTCTATACAGAAAATTAACATTTTCTGTAGCTTTATGATACAGTCTACCAATTAGTAAAGTGAGCCCCTCATGACTCATTTTCAGGATTTTCTTCCCTAATTAAATCTGTACTTCTCTTCACTTCAGGAATACCAAAAACAATCCTAAAACTTTTATTGCTTCTACATTATATACATAAATAAATTTTAAAAGACTTTTAAAGGAAATGTAAATGGACAATAAATATTTCAGAAAAAATGTAACCTGAATTACTCCTAATCAGGGAAATAAATTCCCGAGAATTCAAAATGCCACCATTTTTGTCTATCAATATGACAAATTTTAAAAGCTTAAAAATTATTAAGTCTTAGTGTTACCAGGTCTTTGGAAAATACATAAGTTCTTTTCTTTTTAATTCAAGTAAAATTAACAAAGTATTTTATTAGTTTCAGGTGTAAAATATAATGGTTCAACAATTTTATATGTTTCTCAGTGCTCATCAAGGTAAGTGTACATTTAATCCCCTGAATCGATTTCACATCACTGATGCAACTTAACTCCCCTGTGGCAACCACTGGTTTACTCTCTGTTTTTGAGTCTTTTTAAATTCTATTTCTTTACCATTCTTTGTTAACTTGTTTTATTTTATAAATACTACACAAGTGAAATCATACAGTATTTGTTTTTCTCTGTATTTCACATGCATTACATCCTAGGTCCATCCATGTTGTTACAAATGGCAAGATCTTCCTCTTCTTTACCGCTGGGTAACATTGCATGTGTTCATGTCTTTCTGTGTGTGTGCACCACATCTTCAACCATTCATCTATCAATGGACACTAAGATTGCTTCCATATTGTGGCTACTGTAAATGATGCTGCAATAAACCTAGGGATGTATGTATCTTGTCAAATTAGTGTTTTCATTTTCTTTGGGCAAATACACAGAAGTGGAATTACTGGATCAAATGGTAGTTCTATTTTTAGTTTTTTGAGGAAACTCCGTAATGTTTTCCACAGTGGCTACACCAACTATATTCCCACCAACAGTGCATGGGGGTTCCATTTTGTCCACATCCTTGCCAAAACTTGTTTTTTCTTGTATTTTTTGTTTAAGCCATTTTGACAGGCATAAAATAGTATCTCATTGTGGTTTTTATTTGCAGTGCCCTGATAACTAGTGATGTTGAATATCTATCTTCTCATATTTCTTTTGGCTGGCTGTACATCTTTTTTTTGAAAAATGTCTATTCAGGTCATCTGCTCATTTTTGATTGGATTATTTGTTCTTTTGGAGTGCAGGTGAATACATTTTTTTACATATTTTAGATACTAACCCCTAGTTAAGACCTATCATATCCGAGTATCTTCTCCCATTCAGGAGGTTTTTTTATTCTATTGATGGTTTCCTCTGCTGTGCAAGCACTTTTTATTTCTATGTAGTCCCAACAATTTAGTTTTGCTTTTGTTACTCTTGCCAGAGTAGACATATCTAATGTGTTTCTATAGCCAAGGTCAAAGAATTTACTGCCTACGTTTTCTTCTAGGAATCTTATAGTTTTAGGTCTCACATTTAGGTCTTTAGTCCATTTTGAGTTTATTTATGTGTATGATGTATGAGAGTGGTCCAGTTTCAT
Organism: Mustela nigripes; assembly: GCF_022355385.1. Taxonomy (NCBI): domain Eukaryota; kingdom Metazoa; phylum Chordata; class Mammalia; order Carnivora; family Mustelidae; genus Mustela; species Mustela nigripes. The sequence continues at coordinate 93,057,772 of NC_081558.1, forward strand.
TCTTTTGTATGTAGCTGCCCACTTTTCCCACCACAATCTGTTAAAAAGAATTTTTTGCCCCACTGTACATTCTTTCCTCGTTTGTCATAAGTTAACTGACCATATAAACATGTGTTTATTTCTAGACTCTATTTTGCTCCACTGGTCTGTGCATCTATTTTTTTTTGCCAGTACCATACTGCATCAATTACTACAGCTTTATAATATACCCTGAAAACGGGAATTTTGATACATCTGGCTTTGTTCTTCCTTTTCAACATTACTATGTTGGGTCTTCTGTAGTTCCATACAAACTTCAGGATTATTTGTTCCAGTTTTCTGGAAAATGTTGCTGGTATTTTGAAGGGAACTGCATTAAATCTGAAAATTGCTTTGCATAGTATGGACATTTTAACAATTAGTTTCTCCAATCCACTATCCTTCCAAGTGTTTGTTACCTTCAGTCTCTTTCATCAATATTAAATAGTTTTCTGAGTATAGGTCTGTCACCTCCTGGTTAATTTTATTCCATGGTATTTCATTCTTTGTGGTTCAACTGTAAATGGGACTGTTTTCTTAATTTCTCTTTCTACTATGTCATTACTAAAGATATGCAACAAATTTCTGCATACTAATTTTTTATTCAAGGACTTCACTGAGTTCACGTATCCGTTCTGGTAGTTTTGGGTGGTCTTTAGGGTTTTCTATATATAGAATCACGTCATCTGCAAATACTGAAAGTTTGATTTCTTTATGAATATAGATACCTTTTATTTCTTTATCTTGACTGATTGCTCTGGCTAGGACTTCCAGTATAAAAGTGGAGAGAGTGGAATGAAAGTGGTGAGACTGGACATTCTTGTCTTGTTTATCATAAAGGCAAGGGCCTCCGTTTTCACCACTATTATGTTAGTTATGGGTTATTCATACATGGCTTTATTTTGTTAAAATATGTTCCCTCTAAACCTACATTTCTTAGGGTTTTTATCATGACTGAATATTGTACTTAGTCAAATGCTTTTTTGGCATTTGTAGAGATGATATGGTTTTTATCCTTTTTGTTATTAAAGCAATGTATCACATTCATTGGATTGTGAATACTGAGTCACTCTGCATCATGGGAATAAATCCCACTTGATAATGGTGAATGAATTTTTTAATATATTATTAGACTTGTCTTGTTAATATTTTGTTGAGGATTTCTGCATTTATGTTCATCAGAAATACTTGAATACAATGTTCCCCCACTTTTTTTTGTAGTATCTTTACCTGATTTGGGAATCAGAGTAATGCTAGTTTCACAGAATGAATTTGGGAGCTTTTTTTCTAATCTATTTTTTTGGCATGGTTTGAGAAGTATAGTTATTAACTCTTCTTTGAATGTCTGGTAGAATTCGCCTGAAAAACTATCTGGTCCTGGAATTATTAGTGGTGGGAGTTATTTTCTGTTTGTTTGTTTCTTTCTTTATTTATCACTGATTCAATTTTATCACTGACAATCAATCTGTTCACATTTTCTTATTTCTTCCAGATTCAGTTTTCAAGGTTTAATGTTTCAAGGAATTTCTCCATTTCTTCTATGTTGTCAAATTTGTTGGCATTACAAAATAGATATTTTCAAGGGATGAGTTCAGATAGTGGAAGAAGAGTAGGCAAACCTCATTTCATCTGGTCCCCAGAATTCAGCTAAATAATTATCAAATTATTCTGAATACCTATGAAATTAACCAGAGATCTAAGAATAGGATGAATTGCTGTGGTTGTGGAAGACACAAGAAGACATTAGAGAATCACTTACTGGAGAAATAAAAGAACTAAAATCTAATTAGGCTGCACTAAAAAGGGCTGTTACTGAAACGCAATAGAAAAATGGAGGCCCTAATGCTAGGATAAATGAGGCAAAAGAGTGAGTCAGTTATACAGGAGACAAAATAATGGAGAATACGGAAGCTGAGAAAAAGAGATAAACAACTACTGGATCATAAAGGAAGGATTCAAGAGATGAGCAATATGATAAAGCAAAACATTATTAGAATAACTGGATCCCAGAGGAAGAGGAACGAGAAAAAGGGACAGAAGGTTTATTTGAAAAAATTAGACCCGAAACTTCCCAAACTTTCCTAATTTGGGGAAGAAAAAAAGGCACACAAGTTCAGGGGATGAAGAGAACACCACTCAAAATCAATAAAAATCGGTCTACAACTTAACATATAGTGAAGTTTGCAAATTTCATCAAGAAAAAATCCTGAAAGCAGCTCAGGACAAGAGATCCTTAACCTATAAGGATAGAAACATAAGGCTGGCGGGAGACCTGTCCACAAAGACCTGGCAGGCCAGAAAGGACTGGCATGAAATATTCAATGTGTTAAATGAGAAAAATATTCAGCCAAAAATACTTCACCCAGCAGGGCTGTCATTAAGAATAAAATCAGATATTAAAAAAAAAAAAAAAAAAGAATAAAATCAGAGATAAAGAGATTTTAGGACAAACAGAGACTAAAAGAATTTATGATCACTAAACCAGCCTTGCATGAAATTAATTAAAGGGGATCCTTTGAGCAAAGAGAACCTAAAAGTAAGACCAGAAAAGGAACAGAGACAACCTACAGAAACAGTGACATTATAGGTAACAAAATTTAGGTATAGCTAAATTCCCTATCTTTCAATAATAACACTGAATGTAAATGGACTAAATGCTCCAATCAAAAGACACAGGGTATCAGATTAGATTTAAAAAAAACAAGACCTGTTGATATGCTCTTTACAAGAGACACGTTTTAGACCCAAACTCATACCCAAATTGAACGTGATGGGGTGGGGATCCTTTATCAAGCTCATGGATATAAAAAAAAAAAAAAAAAGCTGGGGTAGCAATCTTTATATCAGACAAACTAGGTTTTAAATCAAAGACTGTAATAAGATACAAAGAACACTGTACCATAATAAAAGGATCTATCCAACAAGAAGATCTAACAATTGTGAACGTTTATGCTTGTAACATGGGACCAGCAAATTATATGAACCAATTAATAACAAAATTAAAGAAACACACTGATAATAATACAGTAAGAGTAAAGGACTTTAACACTCTACTCACAATAAATGGACAGATCATCTAAGCAGAAGATCAAAAAGGAAACAAAGACACACTCTACCAGATGGACTTCACAGATATATCAAAACATTTCATCCTAAAACTACAGAATACACATTTTTCCAAGTGCATATGGAATATTCTCCAGAATATACCACACACAGGGTCTCAACCAGTACCAAAAGACTGATGATTCCCTACATATTTTCAACCCAGTTTTTTTTTTTTTTTGAAGATTTATTTGACAAAGAGAGAGAGGGTGCACAATGGGAGAAGGAGAAGCAGGCTCCCTATTGAGCAGGGAGCTTGATGTGGGGCTTGATCCCAGGACCCTGGGATCATGACCTAAGCCAAAGGCAGATGTTTAACTAAATGAGGCACCGAGGGGCTCCTCAGACCAGATTTTTAAAACTTCAACTCAATCACAAGAGAAAATTTAGAAGGAACACAAACACATGGAAGTTAAAGAGCATCCACTAAAGAATGAATGGGCCAACCAGAAAATTGAGGAGTACTATTAAAAAATTCATGGAAACAAAATAAAAACACAACTGTTCCAAACCTTTGGGAGGCAGCAAAGTTGGACCTAAGAGGAACATATACAGCAATATAGGTCCTTCTCAAGGAACAAGAAAAGCTGCAAATACACAACCTAACCTTACACCTACAGGATCTGTAGAAAGAACAGCAAATAAAGCCTAAATCCAGCAGAAAGAGAATAAAGATCAGAGCAGAAATCAATGAAAGGAAATCAAAGAATATAATGGATCAAAGGAACTAGGAGCTGGATCTTTGAAAGAATTAACAAGATCAATAAACCTCTAGTCAGACTTAACAAAAAGCAAAGAGAAAGGACCAAAATAAATAAAATCATGAATGAAAAAGGTGACATCACAACTGACACTGAAGAAATAAAATTAAAAGAGCATATCATGAGCAATTATATGCCAACAAATTGGGCTATCTAGAAGAAAAGGACACCTTCCTAGAAACATAAACTACCAAAACTAAAACAGGAAGAAATAGAAAACTGGAACAGAGCCATAACCAGCAAAGAAATTGAAGCAGAAATAACAAATATCCCAACAAACCAAGGGTCCAGGACCAGATGCCGCTCACCAAATTCTATCATTTATTTATTTATTTGTTTGATTTTTAAAAGATTTTATTTATTTGACAGACAGAGATCACAAGCAAGCAGGGAGGCAGGCAGAGAGAGAGGAGGAAGCAGGCTCTCTGCAGAGCAGAGAGCCTGATGCAGGGCTTTGATCCCAGGACCCTAGGATCATGACCTGAGCCGAAGGCAGAGGCTTTAACTCACTGAGCCACCCAGGCGCCCCTACCATTTTTTTTTAAAGACTTTATTTATTTATTTGTCAGAGAAAGAACACAAGCAGGAAGAGTGGCAGGCAGAGGGAGAAGCATGCTCTCTGCTGAGCAAAGAGCCAGATGTGGGACTAAATCCCGGAATCCTGGAATCATGACCTAAGTCGGGGCACTTAACCAACTGAGCCATCCAGGCATTCCTCCACCAAACATTTAAAGAAGAATTAATACCTCGTCTTATGAAGATGTTTCAAGAAATAGAAATAGAAGGAAAACTTCCAAACTCTTTCTATGAGCATTACCTTGACCTTAAAACCAAAGACCAAAAGGAGAATCACCAAAAAGGAGAATTACAAAGCAATATCCCTGATGAATATGGATGCAAAAATTCTCACCAAGATACTCACTAACAACATCCAAAAGTACAATGAAAGGATTATTCACCAAAACAAAGCTGGATTTATTCCTGGGCTGCAAAAGTGGTTATATGCAAATCAACCAATGTGATGGACCACATTAATAAAGGATAGGAACCATAAGAGCATCACAATAGATACAGAAAAAGAACATTTGACAAAATATAGCATCTTTTCTTGATTAAAACTCCGCAGTGTAGGGATGAAAGAATGTACTTCAATATCATAAAAGCTGTATGTTAAAAGCCCACAACAAATATCATCCTCAACAGGGAAAAACTGATTAACTTATCACCTAAAGTTGGGAATACAACAGGAATGCCCATCCTCTGCACTTTCGTTTGACACAGTACTAGAAGTCCTACCCTCAGCAATCAGATAACAAAAAGAAATAAAAGGCATCCAAATCAGCTAAGAAGAAATCAAACTTTCACTCTTCGCAGATGACATGTTATTCTATGAGGAAAACCTAAGATGCCATCCCAAAATTGCTAGAAGTCATCTGGAATTCAGCAAAGTCACAGGATATAAAAAACCAATGCAGAGAGGTCAGCTGCATTTCTATACATTAACACTGAAGCAAAAGAAAGAGAAATTAAGGAATCGATCCTATTTAAAATTGCACCAAAAACCGTAAGATACCAAGGATAAACCTTACCAAAGAATAAAGGATCTATACTCAAAACTAGAGATTATGAAGGAAATTGAGGAAGACATAAAGAAATGGAAAAACATTTCACACTCATGGACTGGAAGTTCAAATACAGCTAAAATGTTTATGCTGGCCAAAGAAATCTATACATTCTATGCAATCCCTATCAAAATACCATCAACTTTTTCCAAAAAGTTGGAACAAATAATCCTGAAATTTTTATGGAACCAGAAAAGACCCCGAATAGCCATAAAAATGTTGAAAAAGAAAACCAAAGCTTGTGACATCACAATTCCGGATTTCAAGCTATACTGAAAAGTGAAATCATCAAGATAATATGGTATTGGGACAAAAAAGGACACACAGATCAATGGAAAAGAACAGAGAACCCAGAAATGGACCCTCAACTCTATGGCCAACTAATCTTCCACAAAGCAGGAAAGAATATTCAATAGAAAAAAGACAGTCTCGGGCGCCTGGGTGGCTCAGTGGATTAAGCCGCTGCCTTCGGCTCAGGTCATGATCTCAGGGTCCTGGGATCGAGTCCCGCATCGGGCTCTCTGCTCAGCAGGGAGCTTGCTACTCTCTCTCTCTCTCTGGCTGCCTCTCTGTCTACTTGTGATTTCTCTCTGTCAAAATAAATAAATCTTTAAAAAAAAAAAAAAAAAAAAAAAAAGACAGTCTCTTCAACAAATGGTGTTAGGAAAAGTGGATAGCTACATGCTGAAGAATGATACCAGACCATTTTCTTACACCATATACAAAAATAAATACAAATGGATGAAAGACCTAAATGTGAGCCAGGAATCCATACAAATCCTAGAGGAGAACAAAGGCAGTAACCTATTGGACATTTACCACAGTATCTTCCCAATAGGCAAGTCGTCAAAGGCAAGGAAAACAAAAGCAAAAATGAACTACGGGGACTTCACCAAGATAAAAAGCTTTTGCGCAGCAAAAGAAACAGTTGACAAAACCAAAAGACAACTGACAGCATGGGAGAAAATATTTGCAAATGTCTTATCAGATAAAGGGCTGGTATCTAAAATTTATAAAGAACTTAGCAAACTCAACACCCAAAAAACAAATAAACAAAAAATCCAGGTAAGAAATGGGCAGAAGACATGGACATTTCTCCAAAAACATCCAAATGGCCAAGAGACATGAAAAAGTGCTCAACACCACTTGGCATCACAGAAATACATATCAAAACCACAATGAGCTACCACCTCACAGCATTCAGGCTAAAATTAACAACTCAGGAAACAACAGATGTTGGTGAGAATGTGGAGAAAGGGACGTCTTACACTGCTGGTGGGAATGCAAGCTGGTGCAGCCACTCTGGAAACAGTAGGGAGGCTCCTCAAAAAATTAAAAATAGCGCCACTGGACAACCCAGCAATTGCACTACTATTTATCCAAAAGATATAAATATAATGATTCGAAGGGGACACATTCACCCCAGTGTTTGCAGCAACAATAGCAAAAATATGGGAAGAACCCAGATGTCCATCAACAGATGAATGGATTAAGAAGCTGTGGGTGTGTGTGTGTGTGTGTGTGTGTGTAGGGAAAGAGAGAGAAAGGAGTATTCTTCAGCCATCAGAAAGAGTGGAATCTTGCCATTTCCAACAAGGTGGATGGAACTAGAGGATATTATGCTAAGTGAAATAAGTTAGTCAGAGAAAGATAAATACCATATGATTGCATTCCTATGTGGAATTAACAAACAAAACAGACAAACATAGGGGAAAGGAACAAAAAATAAAATAAAATGAAAACAGAGAGGGAGGCAAACCATTAGAGACTCTTAACTATAGGGAACAAACTAAGGGATGCTGGAGGATAGTTGGGTAGCAGGATGGGGTAACTGGGTGATGGGCTAAGGAGGCACATGAAGTAATGAGCACAGGCTGTTATATACAACTGATGAATAACTGAATACTACTTTTGAAACTAATAATACAGTATTTTAAGTAAACTAAATTTAAACAAATAATTTTTTTTAAAAAAGGAAATATGGGTGGACATGATGACATAGATTATTATGACAATTGTAGTGTAAATGTACCTTATCTTGCTGTTAGTGCATGAGTTATTATCATACAGTTGGCAAAATCTGAGTATTTCTCTTTAATGTGTTATCGGAGATCAAGATACTGCAATTACAAAATACTACTAAATTCGTGAAGAACAAAATTAGGCTGTGGATATAGTAAGTAAATGAGTTTCTGTAATATCACACACAGTAACCCCATTCAGTCCTGTTAACCATACTCTTCCTTGTTGAAATGTGGAATAAAATAGGGGCAACTGGGTGGCTCAGTCAGTTAAGTGTCTGATACTTGATTCCGGCTCAGGTCATGATCTCAGGGTCATGGGATCAAGCCCCATGTAAGGCTCTGTGCTCAGCACAAAGTCTGCTTAGGATTCTCTCTCTCCCTCGCCCTTTGGCCCTCCTCCTGCTTGTGCTCTCTTTCTCTAAATAAGTAAATAAATAAAATCAATCTTCATATATATATTTATTTCCTAGTAAAAATACAGGTTAATATTTGTCATATCTGGGACATCCGGGTGGCTCAGTTGGTTAAGCATCTGCCTTCAGCTCAGATCATGATCCCAGGAACCTGGGATAGGGTCCGGCATCAGATTCCTTTGATCAGGGGGGTGCCTGCTTCTCCCTCTGCCTGACATTTCCCATGCTTGTGCGTGTGCTCTCTCTCTCTGGCAAATAAACAAAAACTTCTAAAAAAAAAAAAAAAATCTTTAAAAAATATTTTTCACATCTATTCAAAATGGATGAAAAGACCAGACCTACGCACAATCAAGTTTAATGTCACAAGATGACAGAATTTATAAGAAGTTAGCAAAGAATACAACAAGGTAAGTATCTCTGAGTTATGGGTGAAGGTTGGAGTTCTAAGAGGGGATATGGGGTTTTTATCTTTCTTGAAGTATGTTAGGGTGAGTCCTTTCTGCAGCCAGTGAAGAGACAGTCATATCCTACCTAATTATGCTGAAAACAGCACAACATCTACATATATTTTCTAAGATTATCCATGCCAGATCACCCTTTGTCTTGCTTCAACTAATGCAGAACCTCAAAGGACTATAACTACTGAAAAACAGTTCCCTTCACCAATCACAACTTATGTTTTTGTTCTGTTTACTGAACAGTATATTTGTATTCCTAATATTTTGTTACAGAACTCCAGGAGGAAAATCAACAGATACATGAAGTGATACTGCTACAAATTTAGTCTTCAATGTCATTAACAATCCTTTTAAATATCCTAGATTGGCTTACTCTTATTTCTTTAAAATCAATTCCAAATCGTTCACAACTCTCCTCATTTATATTCATGCCTGCCAAAAATTCTAGCACTGTCTCCAGGTTAAGAAATCCTGTACTAGGATCAAAGGTCCTCACCAGAAGGAAACAAATCTCCTCTATCCTCCTACCTCAAAGGCTTAGGACCAAAGCCTATCAAGTAAGGAATTATATCAACATGTACATAATTTTCTTCAGCAGTTTGAAAAGAAATTTTAAAAATTTTTTGGTCGTGGGGGAAAGGATTCTGCTTTACATATGATTAAAGTTAGGATACATAGTAAGAAATTGTACAACCACAGTCAATCCAAATTTATGGTAATGGTGGTAAAAAAAAAGGTAATAAAACTAGTAGAAAACACCAAATTACATGTATTTAAACAGTTATAAACAGTAACACAAATATATACAAGTATGTACATAAAGGCCATTTTTCCTAAAAATGAATTCATAAAACTATTATATTGATATATATAATCAAACACATACATACAGATAGTAACAGTCATATCTTTACTTACTTGATCAGCCCTTGAACATCTGTATAAAAGATGATATAACTGGATGATGCCTTTGGAAGATTAGAGGGTATCATGAAGAAAATTAGTAATATCTGAAACACCCAAGTTAAAGCCACAGCTTGACATCAACAAGGACTGTAACAATACAGCAATGTATTTTTCCTAAAGCTAAACATGTGAAAAACAGTAGTTACCTCTGGATATAACTGAATAGAGACTATGAAAACTCCTAAGTAGAGTTCCTAGCTTCCTTGAGGATTACAGCTCTAGGCAGTCAATGCTCTTATCCTAGCACTAACCAGCAGCTTTTATTGTGTACTGTCTTCTGAAAAAATTAAAATATGTGCCACATATCTTTGCTCTAATTATCTAAAAGTAACTGTGGCATGCAAATCTGTGTTCTCCTTTCCACAGTATGAACTAAAATGGGAAAGCAAGTACCCAGTCATGGACTACATTACCCAGATCACCTTAGTATGCAGTAAATTCCCATCAATGGAATGTAAACAAAGGAGCCAAAAGCTTCTAAGAGGTAAGTACTGCTCCATTCTCTCTCCCTTCCACCCACTGAATGCAAACAACACTGAGGCTCTAGAGGAAAAAAGGACCAGGGAAATGGAAGGAGCATGATCCCTGAATCATATGAAAGGAAGATGGGTACCACTAATTCTGGTACAGATTGGTTAGACAATAAGAAATTAATGTCTATCATGATAAGCCACTGTATTTGAAATTTAATTTTTATAGCTACTCTATGTAGCTGCTAGAATTTTTGAGAACAGGTTAAAACATTCACAAAGTTAATTTCAGAGAGACACTGTAATTATGTAAAAACCTCAAACAAAGAAAGCCCAAAACCCACTTCTAAGTAAATACTAACATATCATTTGAGGATTTTCAAGTAACTATGCAATGAAATGAGCAGTTTATATCTTCTGTCCTAAAACATTCCGTATATTCTATATATTACTTTTCATTCTAAGAAGTGGAAGAAATCAGGGCTAAAGTGTTTTTTAAAAACTTAATAATTCAAATACTATATAATCAAACACAAAAAACCTGGGAGAAATGAAGTTTATGTTTAGAACTTCCTTACTCTTCTCAAATTAGGCATTAAGCTGACTGTGAAATATCCTGGACCAGTTCCTAATCTCAATTTAAAATATGTATATGATGAGACGTAAAGGAGTTTAAAGGTAATTCAGTTAAATCATTATAAGGGATCAACAATGATTACTGTATAAAAATATAATCATTTCTACCAAAAATCATGGCTATAAAATCTGAACATTTCTAAAGATCAAATTAAGATACAATTCTAAGGTATGTGCCTTGGTTTGATAATATCTTGACTGATACAACTATCTCTTTCATTCAATTAGTATTTGTAAAGTTCTATTTATTTTACCTGCTTCTTATGTACATCCTCCTTGAGGATCGAAATAAACCAAGCTGTTTAAGTTGGGGGGGGCGCATAATCTGACACAAATTCAACTCTTTCTTTTGCCTTATGTTTTCTTCATATTTTATTAAATTCCATTAAATCTGTTATATTAAGAAAGTCCCCCAAACTGCCAAACACCAAACATGTACAAACATTTTTACATAATAAGATATTACTAATATCAACTATAATAAGGGTGGGGTAAAAAATAAATACTAACAGTTTCTGGATAGTCTGCTCTTTAAAATAAAAAACATGTTTAGGCCACTAAAGTAAGATTCCCTTTAAGCGAGAAGCACATTTGGTGGTGGTGTAACAGAGTAATATGGCTATCATGCAAGTCCAAACAAAGCCAAATTTTCTGCTCACCAATAAGGCTACAATGAACTAGTAGATAGTTCAGGATTAAGCTGTTAATCTTTCCTCTGTAATGAGATATAGCCAATAAAAGTAACTTAAACTCAAAAAGGATAAACACTCTTCCTCACCTAATTTCATTTAAGCCTTCAAAAGGTATTCTATCATTTTTAAATGATCCTGGACATCACCTTAGCTTTTTATTTTAAACATAAAGATACCATTCAATAAAAACCTCTTGTGTCTACCTTTACTTTAGAGTCAGATTACATTTCTCTGGACCAAGAGGAAAAAGGAACATTAGAATAATACTTCAAAAGAGGAGGGGACATAAAGGCAGAAAGAAAGATGGTCCTGGGACCACAACTCTTCAGATGGAGGAGACGGGGAGAGGGAAGAATGGTAGAGTAGTACCTGCCTTGGGCCAAGAATCATGCTTTAGCATGAAGTGGTCCTGAGTCTTATCCTCTTACCTACCCCCAAAGGGGACCTATGCTGGACTATATATTTAAATCCCCAATCCTTGATTGATTCCTTGATTTCCAAGGAAATCCATTCAATTCCTTGAATCCTTCCCCTTCTTCTTACTGATCGTGATCACCAGGATTTCAATGTTACCAACAATGACCACTAGGACCACCACAATGACAACACTGGGGCTAGTTGTTAAATGTCCATGGTGGGTGGGAGTGGATTTCTTATCCATGTAAAAATTACTAGCAGGGGATGACCTACATAGAAGTGCATACTGGGAAGGCTATCATCCTGGGAGATATCCCTAACCCCCCTTTTAAAATAGGCAGAGCTAGCATAAAGGATCTTCCAAGAGGTGTTCTACTATTGCTTAATATAGAGAGTTAGCTGCCTATAGTGTCCCACCACCCTGTGTGCATTGGAATATGATCAAGTCACAGTCACAAAAGAGCCACTACAGTTCAGCTTCCCAGTCTGAGTTTAAAAAGCAAAGGCATCTTGGTAGTGATGCTTTTGCAACAAGAGTGTTGTGCTGTAGGATCAGGTCTTCATTTTCCAAATCATGGATGCCCATCAAGTTCATCCACCAGCACAGGAACATTTGGTTGTACTAGTGGGCCTTCAACTACCATTTCTGTCACATTTGGGGTTGTACAGGTTATCAATGTCAACAAACATACACTTGGCTAGGTATTACCAGGCTCTAGCCACTCTTATGGCCACCCTTACATGCCTTTATCTTAGGAACTAAGAGCTCCAGAATGGAGTGTTCACCTCAAGAGCACAGTGCCTGGCACCAATAGAGCTCTTCCCCTTCCACTCCCACCCCTAAACGATCAACTCATTCATGGGACATGTGAAATATACGTGACTGACTGTCACCATTAGTCCAGACTCCCCACCAGGGTCAGAACAGAGGAATGAGAACTGGCAGGATAGAAAGATACTCATAGGGCTTTGAAAGGACCCAAGCTCTGTCTGCTGCATGGATGAGTGTCTACAACTGTGCTGCCTGCAGCTTCTTCCTTTTCATGTACAAAATTAATTTCTGAGTGACACTGAAATACACAGCTGTTGAAGTTGTGATTATGTACATTTTGACTGTTAAAAAATTAACAATTTCAATTATTTGACAACTGCCTGTCACCATGGAAAAGATTACATGATCTATGCTATTCTAGGAGAAATAAACTTCAGTCTTGTTTAAACACCTACTATTTAGTTGTCTACTTCAGCTAAACTTAATCTAGATGTTTGCTAAATGTAAATTTTTCGTTATGTTAAAAATCAGAATAAATGTTTTAATATTTTATTTAGTATTTATTTTATTATGTACAGGATTTTAAATCCTGTACACCCAAAATCTTACACTGTAGTGGATGCAGCTATAAAGACATATTTCTTGCATTACACTCAGATGTTGATTAGTTCTACTCAAGTATTTATATCTGCTCAATTCTGTAAAGTTTTACTCCACACTCCTCATCTTCATTTTATTACTTCCCATTATTTCCTATCTTTGTAATATTCATTTCTGTCAATGATATACTTGTTCTCTCCCCTAATATCTCCTTAGAATTTGCACAATTACTCATACATCTTAGACATTCTTCAGCCATTTTAATACTTAGTAAACCTTTTAAGCTTTGCAAGGAGTATGTAGAAATTCAAATGTTATTATGAAACACTTTTATCCATTTTATCAATGACGTAGTAATGTATGTAATTTCTGACAAGTCATAATATGAGTTCAAACACAAGTTAACAGGTGAGATTTAAATAAAGTCACAGGTGCTTTTTCACTTTCTTTGCTGTAGTCACAGAGTAAAATGCACCCAGCTAAATCTTGAGGAAGAATTCCTCTGTATTTTATATATTGAGATTTGGCAACAACCCCATTTGTAAGCTAGGGACTAGAAGAAATCAATGTCCCTTAAAAGTTCAAGTTTTCTTTACAAAGAACAAAGCTTCCTCTCTAAGGAAGAGAGAATGACTCATCACAGACTATCCTATCCTCTAAGATACCTCTATCTTTTTCCAATCATTAAAAGGACAAAACCAGTTTTCCCTTCAGAGTCACCTGGCCAACAGAAGACTAAATTCTGTCATTAGATATACCTCATTTATGCTCTAATTCCAATCTCCAGTCACAGAACTTATTATTAGTAGTAGCATACTAAGACAATTAGTATTAATCATTGCTTTGTGATGGCATATTAACAGATTATTTGATCACTATCGAGGTTTTCCTTTCCCTCCCATGATTAGATAGTTGATGAATCCAAGTGATCAGGAAAGTTTAGTTCATCTACTATCTCTTACACCTAAACCAATGCCTGAAACAATAGGCTTTTAATGAATTTTTGAATGAATAAACTATAATCCAACTTTTTCAGTCAATACCTGAGGGTACAAAATTCAAATGCCAATGATTAGTTCATTTAAATGCTTACTAAGCCCATAACTACAACAATAAAAGTTAGATTAAGTAAATAACATGAATGTTCCAAAATTCAACATGTATTCCATGTCATATATCTGAAAGTCAAAATGTCCAAACCAAATTATTTCCATATCCATCCTCCAACACCAATGCTCATGCAAAATTTTCTTTTGGTGAACATGACCAAGTCAAACTAGCAATGAGCTTAGATTCCTTCCTTTTATCTTTCAGAATCACTTCATAGCCTTAGTATTTGTAGACTCTGTCATTTCATCTTGATACTCTATAAATTTAAACATGTGTTTCTTCCCAATTGAATCAGTAAAAAACTAAATCAGTGAAAGAAGTCTGATTCCAAATCATTAAAACCTCCAAATCATTATCTAAACTGCACCCAGAAAAGTATTTCTAAAAATGCTAATTAATACTTATCTAATACTCATCCAATACTAATACTCATCTTTTCCTTCTAAAATGCCATCAATTTCACAAAAAGGTCTTCTATAGTAAATATGTTTATAAAATGACTATATCCCTTCTCCTTTCAAGAGAAAGAAAATGTGAAGCCTTTGGTAAGATTTGTATTAAAGAACCTGATTGCTTTTATTAAACATCCTACAATTATTTATGGCTCTTTTTGTCTTTCTTCCCTATCAGAACATTCAATGTTCACAATATAACCTTACTCTGAGCTCTGTTTTTACTACAGTATCATATGCCCTCTACAGAAAAAGGTATAGATCTCATCTTTGTATGTCTTGTTTCTACAGTAAGAAATGCTTCACTGCTGCTTAGCTAATTCCCACTCATCTTTCAAGTATCAGTTCAAGTTTTATCTATTCAGCAAGCCTTCCATGACCCTGTTCTCTAGACAGGCCTAAGTGAATTTTTCATGTTTTCAACCCACCCTGTTTATCTTCCTACTAAAGTATTCTACAACATGTTTCCCATGAGACTATATTCCATGGGGACAGAACTGTGGTTTTAGTTCTGAATATAAAGCCTCTGATTATAGGAGATGCATAAGCACCTATTTTAGCTAGTGAATGGACTCTTTACAATTCTGACAGGGAGAAAAGACAAGACAGAAAGCCATAAATAGTTGTAGGAATCAACGGTTTGTGGGATGCTCAAAAAACAAGAAATCAGGTACTTTAATACAAAACTTATCAAAGCCTTCACATTTTGTACCTTTCCAAAGGGAAAGGGATGTAGTCATTTTCCAAACATACTGACTAAAGACTTCGTTTGGGGAAGCATTTCAGAAACACCTATCTGTCTCTACTTCAGATAATAAACTAAATAAGACAGACAAGGTAAAGAGCACCCAGCTTCAATAACACTTAATATTTTACAACCAAACTTGTTTCTTTTTGCTCCTTTTTCAGTTTTCATTGTCGTACCCCACATACCCCTCTCTGATCCCATTCTCTAAGCAAACAATATCATAAACTTGATTTCAAGTTATCTTATGTATTTATACTTAAGTGGTACAACGTATTATGTATCATTCTGAAGCTTGCTTTGTCCTTTAAACTGCATTCCTGAAATAGACTCATAACAGTATCTAAAGCTCTAGTTCATGCAATTTCAATCACTACAGAAAATTTAAGTGTTTCATTATACCATATTAATCAATTATCTTATTCATACACGTTTAGGCTCTTCCTTATTTTGTTGCTATTATAAACAAAACAAATATAGAAATTATTCTATTTGCCTCCTTTATATACAAGAAAATTTCTCTAGAGGTTACATCTAGGAACTGAATTGCTTTTCTCCAAAGTATTCTCAGTAAAAAAAAAAAAAAAGAAAGAAAGAAAGAAAAAGGAAAAACAACGAAGGAAAAAAAAAAACAAAGGTCACTTTCACAACGTAAGCATTCATTAACTATTTACCAAATGAATGAAAACTGGACAGGTCAATTTTTCTTAATATTGCCAAACTTTTTTCCGAAGGGGTTAGAACAGATTTGTACTCCCAATAGTTGGCGCCCTACAGTCTTACTGACTTAGTATCATAAACCTTTATTAAGATTTTATTTGTTTATTTGACAGAGAGATCACAAGTAGGCAGAGAAGCAGGCAGAGGGGAGGGGGAAAGCAGGTTCCCTGCTGAGCAGAGGGCCCAATACAGGGCTCCATCCCAGGAACCTGAGATCATGACCTGAACCTAAGGCAGAGGCTTTAACCCACTGAGCCACCCAGGTGCGCCTCATCCACCATTTTAATGTTATTCACTCTGATGAGTGAGACACAGTATTTTACAGTGTTACAGCCAAAATTTTATTATTTCATCTTTAGCACTTTATTTGAATGGGCTCTTATCGCCTATTACATTGTTCTAATAGACTATTACAAAGGGCTGATTATTTTTTTAAGGTTGATTTTTCTTTTAATGTCTATTTTCTCTATGGAATTTTGCAGAACACTTTTATTGGTTCTAATAGTTTATATCCTGAAAATTCCACAAAGACAATTATATATTCTGTAAATATGGATAATTTTGTTATCTTCCTTAGCAAACAAAGGAATTTCCCGCTTGTTCCTAATTCACCAAGAGTACTGTTCATCACAATTATCACCTAAACTCTATCAAATAATTTTTCTAAACACTTCACATAATTTCAGATAAGGATAGGTTTTCCCCCTACCGTAACATGACTATCTGGTATATTATAGTAAAATATTTGTTAATAGTAAACTATCCCTGGATAGTAAACCTCCTTTATCCAGATAAAAACCTCTAGGTCTTAGAAATGTATTGACCCCAATCATTAATATTTTTATTTAGCTGACCTTTTCTACAATTTCTTTCTCTTTGTAATTTCCATTTCTACTTTAATTATCCCTTTCCTAATTACTCTTCTTTCTTCCTAATTTAGGTTGCTCTTTTTCTAGTTTCTACTGCTTTTGCTAATACTAATATATTTAAGACTTGTATTTATCCAAGTAGTGCTTTAGCTAGCCCCAGTATTTTTACTAACAGTACTTTCACTAACATTCACATATCAACCCTGTGTATTTCCTCTTTATCACATTATAAAAGGACCTTCTGATACTTTTAAGTATAATTCAGAAGAGGAATTTATTTTGTGTATTTCAACATCATTTCAACTATCACTATGGTCAGACAATAGGATCAAGTATTCCTTGATGAAATATTTTAAGACTTTCTTTTAACCTTCCATGTTCTATAGTTATAATCTACTATTAAAACCTAGGTAATTATCTTCACTTACCTGCTCACTTCTGAGAACAAACTCGGGATCTGAGGAAATATGCCTGAGAAAATTTTCCAAAATTATCTCTTCAAAACAATGTTTCTTCTATTCCCTTTGATATCTTCCTCTGACATATTTTAGAACGCTTCAATCCATACCAAACTCATGCAATTGCTCTTTCATAATTAATTCTTTATTTCTTTGGACTACATTCTAAATGAATGCCTAATGGCTGTCAAGTCTTAAATTCTCCCTTTGATGACATCTACTATAGCTTCTTTCCCTCAGTAAAACAAATTTATTAAATTTATCCCCCTTTTTGGTACCAGATACAATTTCTTCTTTCATCTCTCTGGCACCTTAAATATGCTATTTCTTTCTTTTATTATTCATCCCTCCCCATCTAAAATTTTGTGATTATCTCTGCTTATCCTGTCACTCCCTTGCAGAACTAGATCATATAATGCAGGTTTAGAACTTCTTGCTCTAAGATAGTATTTTGAATTTTTATAGACACAGTCATCAACTTAGTTAAGCAGACATCTCAGTTCAAGTCCTGGTTTTAAGACTATGTCTGTCTTCTCCCTTTGATTTCCCACAAATGAGATTTTAGATTAAGTTATTATCCAAACAAGGACCCTCTTGAGTATTAACAGAGTCTCCATTAATAACTACATTTAAAAAAAGCATAAACTGGGAGTCTCAAAGGTAACCTGAGATATATGATCACCCTAGACATAAGCTTTAGCCAATGCAGCAGTGATCAGTGGCTTTCTTTAGTCTCCTTTACAAGCATGGAGACTAATATTAGGCCCTGGCTTCATGTAGGTATAAGCCTGACTCTATTCCTCTATGTTTCATGAAGCAGTTTTAGCCTTTTTTAAAAAAATTTTTTAAAGATTTATTTATTTAGTTATTTGACAGAGAGAGAGATAGAGAGAGAGGGAACACAAGTAGGGAGAGTGGGACAGGGAGAAGCAGACCTCCTGCCGACCAGGCAGCCCAATGTGGAACTCGATCCTAGGACCCTGGGATCATGACCTGAGCCAAAGGCAGATGCTTAATGACCAAGCCACCCAGGTGCCCAGTTTTAGTCCTTTTAACATACAAGAAGCAAATTCTTGCCTACAAGTACCTGCTTCTCTATGCTAAACCCAATCCTCTTCATCACTGTAGATTATCTTAGACTTTAAACACATAAAGATTTAGTTTCTGTATTCTCTTTTTTAGTTCTCTTTAATAGTGTCTGTATTCTCTTTTTAAAATTTTATTCTTACTTTATGTTTGAAATGAGGAGGTATAAACAGTGAGATTAGTGTGCCACCTTCAATAAAAGAAACACCAATTTTTTAAACATGCATTCCCTTTACTCAGCAACTACTTTCAGGAATTTATGTTACAAAATCATTCCCACATACACATTTTAGATGGATATCTAAATATTCAAAGAAGTGCTATTTTTAATAGAATAAAACTAATCTAGTTTACATGAATAGTAAACTAGTTTTAGTAGTGTAGTTTATATCTTACTTCTTTTAAGAACAAAGGAGCTCAAGTAAAAATTATATAAGTAAGTTATGGCCGAGACATGTTACGAAACAATATAAAGGTAATGTCACAGGAAAAATGTCCATAATAGAATGCTCAATGAAAAAAATATATATACAGAAGTTTGTAGATGTGAATATATATAGGAAACAAAAATGTACGCGACTAACAAAAAATTATAGTGAAGTAGAAAATGTTTGGGGCACAAGAATAGAGAAAAACAGAAGAATAGCGAGAAGAAGCTGAAAAGGTGGATTAAAACCAAATAACGGAAAGCACTAGGGGCTGAACTACTTATTTTAACCTTTCACAAAATGTGAATCCAAAAGAATTTAAGAAGAATTTAAGCAAGGAGTGACAGTATGAAATAGCATTCGGGAAGACTAATCTGAATGAAGAATAGAGAATACAGTGGATAAAAAAGAAAAAACTTCTATTAGTCACTGTTTTGTTTCAAATACTATACTAGATTTTGTTCATATTAAAGATATTTTTCATATTTTTAAAAAGCTGGATTGAGGGTGCCTGGGTGGCTCAGTGGGTTAAAGCCTCTGCCTTCAGCTCAGTTCATGATCTCAGGGTCCTGGGATCAACCCGCAACAGGCTCTCTGGTCAGCAGGGAGCCTGCTCCCGCCCTCCTCTCTGCTTGCCTCTCTATTTGTGATCTCTCTCCCTCTGTCAAATAAATAAATAAAATCTTAAAAAATAAAAAAAGCTGGATTAAGCTTTAATACAGTATACATTAAAATTATTTTTATATACACAAATATCTTACAAAAAAATTTTACATGAAAAAAATGAAAGCAAAGTACTGAAACGCAATGTTTAAATTTATACGGAAACGCAATGTTTAAATTTATACATAAAAATAAATTTCCTTGGGGTTCCTGAGTGGCTCAGTTGGTTAAGTGTCTGACCCTTGGTTTCAGACCAGGTCATGATCTCAGGATCCTGGGATCAAGTCCCATAGTTGGCTGTGCACTCAGCAGGCAGTCTGCTTGAGGATTCTCTTCCTCGGTCCCTCCCTGGGCTCACACTAGTATGCTCTCTTTCTCTCTCTCTAAAATAAATAAATCCTTTAAAAATATAATAAAATAATGGTAAGACATAAATTTTCTTCAATTTTCTGCTTGTGTTTCCACTTAAGTGTGGAAAACCATAAAGTAGACCTCAAAAATAAGATACTTATAACTTGGTAACAATTTTTCTACTAAAGTATAATAAGGAAACTATCCAGCTTTGTGGCTAAGGGTCATTATTTTAAAATCATATTTATGTAATTTACAGTCTGTCCACTGCTTCAAATAACTGGAAATTTCTATTTCTTTTACTATTGGCATCATCACACTGCCCCACCTCTCCTCCCACACAAATTCCAAGATCCCTGAACATATCAATCTGTTAACATACAAAAAAAGCAGTAAAAGCTGAACTCCCTTAAGAAATGCAAAAGGAAATACAGGTTAAAAAATGAAAATTTCTAAAAGTAAACCTGTTTCACAAATTACATTAATTTTAAAGAAACTAAAAAGGAACTATCAAAAATGAGCAAATAAATAGAGAATGCAAATATCTGACTTTTATCATTGGTGATCAAAGAAATGCACATTAGAATAATAAATTAAGGGGTGCCTGGGTGATGCAGTCTGTTGAGCCTCCAATTCTTAGTTTCGGCTCAGGTGGTGACCTCAGAACTGTGACATCAAGAGCTGAGTCGGGCTACATGATCAGTGTGGAGTCTGCTTGGATTTCTCTTTCACTCTCCTGCTGATCGTCCCCCACCCAATAAATAAATAAATCATAAATAAATAAATAAATAAATAAATGTGATTTTTCAGTATATTATAATTGATTCCTAACTATAAAGTATCCAGTTGCGAGGCACACTTCTAGTGAAAGACTAGTGAAATTTTTTGGAGAGTAATATATTTATGTATCACAAAGTTAAGAAATACCATTTCACCAAAAATTTTGCCCTAGTGTATTTTTTTTAATTAAGGATATTATTTCATTTATTTGACAGATAGAGATATTAAGAGACAGAAAACACAACCAGGGAGAGCTGGTGAGAGAAAAGCAAAGCGGGGCTCGATCCCAGGACACTGACATCACCACCTGAAATGAAGGCAGACACTTACCAACTGAGTCACTGAAGTGCCCCTAACTCTAGTGTTTTAAAATGAAAAAAAGAGGTAAAGAGATAAACATGAATAATGAATAAACTCTGTAACAGTGAAAAAATGAAAAGATACACTGAAAGTAAAATAACTGTGATTTATCCTTATAGCCAATTAGTAAGAAGCCAATAATTATATGCTCTTACAGGATATTTAATAATGTTTGTTAAGTGAATGAGGAGAGAGAAGAGAGAATAGGAAGGTTATAAAAGATCACATACACACACCAAATAACTGTGAGTATTAACTGCGGTTATTCCTAGCTCACTACTTAAGAATCCTTTTTTTATACCCTTTCGTCTTTGAAATATTCTTCAGTACACATATGTTACTTATAGTAAGTCAGATTCTAAAAATATATAGTAAGGCAATAAAAATTCTCTCAGGCAGCTATTATATACAAGTCATTTAACTCAGTACGCTGTAATCTAAAGTGCATTTTACCATTAAACAAAATGTCTTTCCTGATGTAACTACGTAAAACAAAGAAAAATTTTAAAGATAAACTTCATTATACAATCAGCAAAAATATGTAAATGTCACTTAAAAGGTTCCACATAGATTACTGACAGTACTGCTTTGTAAATAAAACAAAAACACTTAAAATTTACCTGCATTGCACTTTTCCCCAATTTCACCACTTCAAATAGTGTGACAGGCTCCCCTTCACCATTCTGTTGGGGGTGCCCATTTGCTCTTCCACGGCCCGCTCCTCTAATGGTAGCTTCAATTCTACTCTTCTCTCCTGGAGATTTTCGAGGTTTCTTATTTGTAGACTGAATAAAAAGATGAGGAAAATATTAAATTAAATAAGGGGTACACTTTGCTTTATGCAGAATACCACAATTATGTTTCATCCTGTGCAAAGTACTTAGCACTACCACAGGTTAAGAGATTTAATTTCTGACCAAAGGACGCTTCACAATTTGTTTTCAGTAATAATTGCAAAGCAAAGTGTAATTTGTATAAGACATGAAAAATTTTTTTAAAAATGTTATGCACAACAAGAATGCAAATGCTGAATATTTTAACCATGTCCCCTTTGACATCTCCATCTTTAAACCTTCCTGATACTATTCCCTCAGAAACCTTATTCAATAAGGCATTACTTGGAAAAGTTGCATATTCAACTTCTCTCTCTATACAAGTCCTTGAGTATTTTTTTTTAATCCAGTCATGCAACCAATATACGTTGAACATATTTAAGACTGTTCTAGGTACTAAAAATACTAACAATAAACAAACATTCTTGCCTCTGATGGAATTTACATTCTTCAATTAACATCCCAGCCCATGCCCCCCATTTTTTTTTTAAAGTCAACACCAGCCAACACCTTATCTATGTCCAAACCCTTGAGCCAAGGATATTTGACAGAATCGCCTACGTGTCACTATTATTATTCCCATAAATTTCATTCATATATAAACTCATCACAGTTACTGCTTTACCAAGCTTACCAATGAAAATAGTGTTGCTAAATGTAATAGACATGTTTTGAAACCCTATCAATAGGCCACATGATTTCATCTTTTCCTTTCAGATATCTTTTCCCTTCCCTGTATTTCTTATCTGTTAGAATTACTTAGGGCTCTACTCAGTATCTTTTCTTCTTAATCTTTATACTCTTTTAAGGGATTTACCATCAAAACAGTCTGTTTCAGTTATCAACTTCTCAATGTATTCTTCATCTTCACATCTACCCTTGTTTGTCCCACATTATGATCCTGGAGCTGGACCTGTAAACGTTTTTGTTATCTGCTACAGTGTTCAGTTTTTTAACTAAAGGGCACGGGAGGAATACTACAAAGTATGGTATGTAGGGGCTTCCCTCCCAACTTATTGCACCTGTTCCCATCACTTTCTATTCTTCTGTTCTTCATAGTACTCTTTCAACTCTTTTTGGTTAACAATCTTACAATCATTTCTGTGTGCAGATTAATATGTAATAAATTTACTATTTATTTTTAAGTAAATTATTTTTAGAACAGTTCTAGATTTACCAAAAAGCTGTGAAGACAGTACAGAAAACTCCCACATACATCACATTCACTTACTCTATTATTAACTCCTTACCATTTGTATGGTACATTTGCTACAGTTAGTGAACCAATATTGAGAGAATAACGAAAAGTCCCTACTTAATTCAGATTTTCTTAGCTTTGCCTAATGGCCATTTTCTGTTCCAGGACCCCATCCAGGACACCCTATAACATTTATGTCATGTGCCTCTAAACTCCTTTTGGCTTTGACAGGCTTTCCCTGGTTTTCTGGTGACCCTGACTGTTGTGAGGATTTCTGGCCAAGTGTTTTATAGAAGGTTTCTCAACTGGGTTTTGTCTGATGGGTTTTTCTTATCACTACATTGGGATTAAGGGTTTGGAAAGGAAGATGTAAGAGAGAAAGTTTTACTTTTTTTCACCTTGTATCAAAGGTATACACTATCAACAAAATTTATCACTGAGGAAGCTGACCTTAATCAGTTGACTGAGGTGGTGTCTGTCATGTTTCTCAACTGTAAAGTTACTTTTCCACCCTGTTCCATTCTGTATTTCTGGAAGAAAGACACTACATACATCCCATTACACATTTATGGGGTGGGGTGTTATTCTCCACCTCTTTCACGGGCGGAGTATTTACGCATATCTAGAATTTTTTAGTAAGGTAGATTTATCTGTTCTCATTCGATCATTTAAACTAATGTGGACTCATCAAACTTATTTTATACTTTGAGTTATAATTCAACACAGTTCTGTTCTTCAACCTGTTTCAGCTCTGGCCGTAGGGAGATCTTCATCCATTTCACATATTTCCATCTGTGTGTGTGTGTGTATGTGTGGGTCTTACTGGTTACCTTCTGGAAGCCCAATATTCTGCAGGCTCATCTTGTGTATTCCCTTCCTCAATTTTTGGAACTAGTCAATACTCCAAGGAGCTCTGGTTCCTTTTACTGAAGAATGATATTAAAGATGAAGATCTGGGCACTTGATTTTGCTCCTTGATACTGAGTGTAAGTACTGCTGCATTTAATAATTTATTATCCATATTAAGATAAATATAAGTTCATACTAGTTATCTCCAACTCTAACCATTACCATATGAATGCATCATCCCCCTTACTAATCCATATGGTCACAACCCAACAGTGACAAACCTGACACCAACTAGTATACACGTATAGCAGTACTAGAACTATTTAGGTGCTGTGATGAGCACTGGGTGGTACACTTAACTAATGAAGCACTGAGCACTACATCAAAAACTAATTATGTACTATACAGTGGCTAACTGTATAACATAAAAAAACTGTTCAATCACACCCCAGCAGAAACAACTTTATTAACTAGATTGCATTGCTTACATATACAATGTAGTTTCTTTGATTTTAGGCTTACAGATTAATTTCAAAAGTTATTTAAGTCAGCAACATCCTGCCCAATTCCCTTCAGTAACATTGTTTCAAACACTTCAAACAGAGGTAGACTGCTTTGTTACATTCTACATTCCCTTCTGGTATCCACCTAACCTCTTACATGACTTTATAAAATCTGTACTTCTAAAGTTCACTTTTTCTGTTAAGTTCAATGGGTTTTAACAAATGCAGTATCATGTATGTACAATCTGGTATCTCATCACCTTAAAAAAATCCCTGTGCTTCTCCCATTCAAACCTCCCACTTCTCTTTAGCAAACAATGAATTCTTTTATCTTAACTATAGTTTCGGCTTTTACAATCATATAATTAAATCACACAGTATGCAGCCTTTTTAGACTGTATCTCTCACTTTAACAATATATAAAAAGATTCATCCATGTCTTTTAGTGCTGAATAGCTAATTTCCTTTTATTTCTAAGTAATATTTCATTGTATGAAGGTATTACATTTTGTCATCCACTAACCTAATGATGGACATCTTGGTCACCATTTCTTGGCAGTTAGGAATAAAGCTGCAATACACATTCACATGCAGCATTTTGTGTGGGCATAATTTCCAAATGAGTTGTGTAAACATCCAGGAGGATGATTATTAAATCATATGATAAAACTATATTTTGCTTTGTAAAAAAACTGCCAATCTTCCAAAGTAGATATAATATTTTGTATTCCCTCCAGTGATGAATAAGAGTTCCTGATGCTCTGTAACACTGACAGCTTTATAATCTTGTCAAGTATTTAGATTTCAGCCATTTTAATAGGTATACAGTTGTTATTCTATTGTTGTCTTAATTTGCAATTCCTGAATAATAAATAATTAAGGACTTTTTAATAATTAACAATTCTTCATCAAATTAAATTTTCTACTGCAATTACTAGAATATTGTCTCCTGACTACATCCTGACTCTCTCTATTTGTACTATCTAACATGATAGCACTACTCTCATGAAGCTAAGCGTACAAAATATGGCTAGTCAAAAACAAAATTTGCAATAAGCATAAAATATCCACAAGATTGTGAAGACATGAAGTTCAGAATGAAAAATACCGTACAAAATCTCTCACTTACAATATTATAGTGATTACATGATAAAATAACTTTAGATACACAAAAATTAATTTCATTACCCATTTTTTGTAACTCAGACAATATTAAGGTTCAGATGTGGCTCACATCCTATTTCTATTAAATGATCCCATGCTATTCTAATTCTATAATCACAGTAATTCTTATAATGTAACATAATCCCATTACTTCCTTGTTTAATCTCTGATCTTTAGTGACCCTCATTAACCACCAATTTAAAATCTAAACTCCTAAGCATGGCAACTAAGGCTATCATTTACCACCTGTTCAGTCATCTACCGCACCAGATCCTTCTTTACAGGCTGATAAATTTAAAATTGCTTAAAAACATCATCATTTCATGCTTTCATTCTTTACAGCTGGACTCCTGATTTGGGCTCCTAGTAAGTCTTGTCTCTGTGCTCACTTTTCAGAAGAACAGGTATTTTCTCAGTATTGTTCAAGCACGTAAGTGTCTCTACACACAAGGGTGTGTATATGTCCGAAAACAGGTGGCAAAATGTTGTATTTCTTTATTAAATAAGTAATACATTTACATGGTCTAAAATTCAAAAGGTAATTAAAGTTCTACAATGAAAGCTTGCACACCCCTGCCCTCAATCCACAATCTACCTTCCTAAGAGACAAACACTACTAGTCTTTCCTTATATGTCATATAAACAAAGAAATATGTATGGAATAAAAGAAGAAATAAATAAATGGAAACCCACTCTATGTTCATGGATTGGAAGAGTTAATTTTATTAAAATGACAATACTCCCCAAAGCAACCTACAGATTCAATGTAATCTCTATCAAAATCCAAATGACATGTTTTGCAGAAATAGAAAAACCCATTCTATAATTAATAGAGACTCTCAAAAGGATCTCAAACGACCAGAATAATCTTGAAAAGCAACAACAATGGAAGACACACTTCTTGACTTGAAAACTTATTACAAAGCTAAACTATAAAAAGTGTGGTGCTGGCATGAAAGCAAACATACAGAGCAGTGGAATATAATAAAGAGCCCAAAAAACAAACCCTCACTTATATGGTTTACGGATTTTGACAAGGGTGCCAAAACCACTAAATGGGTAAAGAGCAAAAAGCAACTCACGGAATGGAAAATAATATTTACAAATCATGTATCTGATTAATTGAAAGATTCATTTATTAATAAATTTATTTATTTATTGAAGGATTTATTAAAAGATTAATATCCAAAATTCATAAAGAACTACTAAAACTTACAAATAACCTGACTTGAAAATTGGAAATAATCTGAATAGACAATTCTCTGAAGAAGATATGCAAATGTACATTAAGCACAGAAGAGATGCTCAATGTCACTAATCATTAGGGAAATATACATCAAAACTACAATGAGATGGAACCCCACACCTATTACGATGGCTACTATCAAAAAAAGAGAAAACAATGCTTGGAAAGGATGTGGAAACATTAGAATTCTTGTGCACTGTTGATGGGAATGTAAAATGGTATAGCCATTTTGGAAAACAGTATGTCAGCTCCTCAAAAATATAAAAATAGAATTACCATATGATCAACCAACTATATATACATATATACTCAAAAGAACTGAAACCAGGGTCTCAAAAAGTTATTTGTACAGCCATCATCACAGCAACATTATTCACAAGAGCTCAAACATGGAAGCAACCCAAGTATCCATCATTGAATTAACGGATGAACAAATGTGATATATACACACAACAGAGTATATTATTCAGCCTTAAAAATGAAGGAAATTCTAACACAATCTACAATATGGATGAACCTTGAGAATATCATACTAAGTGAAATAAGGCAATAACAAACAAGTACTAAATCACTCCACTTAAATAAGGTACTTAGTCAAAATCATAGAAACAGAAAGTGTTTGCCAGAGGCTAGGGAAAAAAGAAATAGGGAGGGGGCACCTGGGTGGCTCAGTGGGTTAAGCCTCTGCCTTCAGCTCAGGTCATAAATTCAGGATCCTGGGATCGAGCCCCACATCAGGCTCTCTGCTCGGCAGGGAGCCTGCTTCCCTCTCTCTCTCTGCCTCTCTGCCTACTTGTGATCTCTCTCTGTCAAATAAATAAATAAAATCTTAAAATAAAAAAAAGAAATAGGGAATTATTGTTTAATGGGTAGAATTTATGTTTTTGTAATTTTATAATAGTTTCAAGTGTACAAAATAATGAGTCAATATTTATATTTTCACAATCTCTTTACAACGTGATCACCACAATAAATCTATCATCTGTCACTGTACAGAGTTTTTACTATAGTACCAGTTATATTTTCTATGCCCAACACTGCATATCCATGTATTATTTTTCATAGAGTTAGTTTTAAAATATGAATAAAGTTCTAGAGATGGTGGTAATGACTGCACAGTATCATGAATGTATTTAATACAACTGAACTGTACAGGTAAAAATGGTTAAGTTGGCAAACCTTAGGTGTATTTCACCAAAATAAAAAGAAAAATTGGGAAAAAAACAAAATGCATATATATTTCCATGTATCTATAATATTTTGTTACTTATGCACAGCTCTGCACCATTCTACTTTCACATATTTTCAATCTATAGTATGTCCTAGAGAAGAGCTTACTTCTTTTCTGAAAGCTGCAGTGTTGCATTGAACTGATAGACATAACTTTTTTAGACACTAAGCCACTGACTTATATTTACTTTATTCTGAATCCTTTACAATTACAAATAACACCATGACAAGTAAGCCTGCATATGTGGGTGTATCACACACATATATTATTATACACAAATAGTATATAGTCAGTATAAACTAAACTCCATAAATACAGGAGAAATAAACCAGAATTCTCATACCTGGGAACCTTTAGCATAGGTCATGGGGGGGGGGGGGGGGGGGATAAATACAAAAAAATCCATTTGATCTTATCTAAGGTTCTATCACTTTTATCTTCCACTATCCCAAGAGTGACTTTCCCATGTCCCAAATCCAGACACTAACAATCAGAAAAGATGTTCAGAAAAACTGACCCTAATAAAAAGAGTAAGAACAGAGAATATAGTAATACAACAGGATACATACAATCTTAAGGTTATACCCCAAGAATACAATTTTGCAGGCCTGAAAACAAAACCCATCTCAGACATGTAACTACACTTATCCCACTCAAATTTGATGTTTCTTTGAAGTTTGGCCAGGGGGTGGGGGGTTAGCAGAAGAATTTTGACAATTATTTTAAAAGGTGATAATAGGGGCGCCTGTGTGGCTCAGTGGGTTAAAGGGTGATAATATATACATAACCCTTTAACTACTTGTGACAGGACAGGCTCCCTTCCCTACACGTTTCTGCCACACAGGTGAAGTGACATATAGCTGTATTCTCATTCCTAAACAAGGATCCAAGGTGCTCTCAAATGAAAGAAATAGATGATGTCCCACGACCAGCTTGCTTAGTTGTTTCAGTTCTGACACTGTGCCATCTTATTAACTGAGCCTTAATGCAGAAATTATAAATTACTTATACCTAAGTAACCCAGACAGTAAACTGGTTCCTATGAAGCTAGAATCCTGCCCTACCATTATCAGCCTATCCCAGGGACTGAAGGCCTTTCCTTGAATACCGCACCATTAAGTGGGTCTCCCACAAGAGGCTGCCAGACAACATAGATGGCATAGATCTAGCTCAGAAGACATCTATAAATGCTTACTGATCCTGAACACACACAGTCTCCCTGGTGGAACAAGATCCACTTATTTCATTTACCCCAACAACATCTTGGCTAGGAAATCGTTCTTCAATTAATAGCAAGTAAATCTCTTCCCAAATACCTGGCTCAACATAGCAGCCATGTCTAGCATCTACGACTTGTTTTATTGAGTCTCATCTACCCTACTTTCCAGAATTCTGCTAAGGACCTCAAGTGACATTTATGTGGTATCATAGCCAAATGTGCAGAACTAGAACCTAACCATTAGCAAAAAAAAGAAAAAAAAAATCAAACTGATCGAATCTACATAATACAAGGTAAGAGAAAGGATTTTTTTTTCACACTTCAACACAACTCTTACTTTTTATTCGTCAGTTACTATGTATCAGATAAATAAAAAAATTTGATCCTTCCATACACTACCACACACTTTTTCAAGTAACTTTTACTACTTAAGATGTACTTTCCAACATCCCATTAAGAGTGCTGACAGTTGGTGATGGAGGACTAATCATGCTTCCAAATCATTAAAAATAGTGTAAATGAGGAGGAAGCAAGATGGCGGAGGAGTAGGAGACTAAAATATCATCAGGTCCCAGGAGCTCAGCTACTTAGTTATCAAATCATTCAGAACACATACAAACACATCAGAGGTAGAAAAGAAGAAGAAAACAAATTCTAGGAAGAGAAAATCAACCACTTTCTGG